>NC_051432.1:50574-60367 GCF_001649575.2 Kryptolebias marmoratus
CTGTTATGGACAATATAGACAATGTGTGGACAAAAAAAATTAATAATTAAAATAAATAATGACTTATCTATTAACAGAATTGTTTAGAGTGGTAAATATTTCTCATTAAAAAATATCATTCTTTTAGGAATAAAATGTGCTAGTAATATCATAATGAGAGGAATAAACACAGTTAAGGACTTGTTGGTAAATTATTTTTCTCCCATGTTTTAGAGGGGGAACCGATTATTTCAGACGGCTGAAATATTTGGCTCCCCCTGGTAACTTTTGCAAAAAAAAAAACAAATGTCTCCAAATTCAGAGGACTTATTGTCCATGATGAGAGGAATAAACACAGTTAAAGACTTGTTGGTAAATTAACTGGTTGTTGTTGGAAAATGAATTATCTAAATAACATTCGACCCGAATGTTATTTAGATAAAAGCGAAATACCACTTCAGGCGGAGAAAACCCGCGTAAAAATAATACAACAGTTCACTGCAAACCCATATGATGCACTCGATCCACTACAGATTACATGCAGTCTGACACCAACTAGGTGTTGTGATGAGAAGCTATTTTATTTTCTGTTTTTCAAGAGTAGTCAGCTTGTAGGGCACCACAACTGCTTCCACCCGCGTCGATCATCATCATCATATGAAATTACTTTTTGTCACAACAAAAAAAAATGCCTGGTAAAATATTTGAGTGGCTGGTAAAAAAATTTTGTCCACCAGCCACTGTGGCTGGTGGACAAAATTTTTAATTTCCACCCCTGCTCACAACCCATTCATCCTCTATATGTTCTTGATCTGTTAAATACACATGGTAGCGTTATAGCAAACTGGGTCAGGCAGTGATCGAGCAAATTCATTCATTCATTTCTCAACTCAGATAAAATAAAACATTTTATGATAAACATCTGAAAATTTTCAGCCAATCAGAGCAATTCCCCAGCTTCAGCCCGGCGTGAGAACAGATGTTCCAGGAAGTTAAACACAGGATTTTCTACTGCTGCATGTTTAAGAACTGTTCTCATTTAGACCCATTCTGATGATCATTTTCTTGACAATAAATTGATAACCAGTGGACCTATTTTAAAATTTCAAATTGTGTTGGATTTGTCTTTAAAAGATCTTTCTGATGGTATCAAAATGTGTTGTGTTTGATGAGGTTATAAAAATCCAGTGGCCTTGCTGTCCTTCAGCCCTTTCTAGCCACTGGTAGGACTTGTTGATATCAGCCACTTCCTCAATCTGCCGGTGGTACATTCCGTGCAGGGCTTATCTTTCTATGATGGTTCCTCTTTCTCCTCTTCCACGTTTGGTTTCTGCTACATCCACATACATTTGGATACTTGCCATTGCAGCTATTGAGACACTCAAACACTCTGTTTATACAGCCCTTATCTCTCTCATACAGCCATAAGAATGTTAGGAACAGTGGGGGATTCAGTACCTTGCCCAAGGTACCTCAGCGCACTGTAGAGGTTGGGGATCGAACCCTCGACCCTCTGATTGGAAAACAACGTCTCTACGACTCCATTCCAGACCATCAACAATTCCTGGATCTCAGTCAGTGGTAGAATATGATGTACAAATTCATTCCACTCCCAGAAGCCCTCAATATGCTTATGAGTGTATAAGTGGGAACAAAAAAGTGCTGCATACAAACTGTGAATACATAATAAAAAGCGCTGTATGAGTGTGGGGTGGGTGAAACAACACTGTGGTACTGTGGCCGTTCAAAGTCCTTAAAACTATGTTTATTGAGTCTTTTTTTAGCTCCTACTTTAGAGTAAAAGCTTTCTGGTCTTAATAGGGAAGACTGAGTGGTCTAAGTGGATGTGATTGGTCCGCTGACTGGCTGAGCAAACTGAATGTTCTTCTGATGTCCACACTGTTAAAACTGCATTCACATCGTTGAAGTGGAAGGCACTTAACTTTCGCCGTTGTCTGCTATGACATGCTCTTCTCTGAATATGTGCAGCACAAAGTGAACTGATCTGCTGTCTGAGTCTTGGCTCCTAGAACAACTTCTTCTGAATGTTTGAAGAGCTTTGTCACTCTGCTTTAAAAATTTAACCAGATGGCGGCTGTTCAGTTGGAAAAACTCTGTTCGATACTTTGTAACTCCAGCCCAGAAAAAACACCAGGGCAGCGGAGACTCGTGTTGGAGACTCTGTGGAACAAATGGAGCAAATCACCACCACATCTTCTGGGCTTGTCCGGTGATTAAGGCCTTTTGGGAGCAAATATGTTGCCACCTAAATAACATCTTTACTGAAGGAATCCTATGTAATTGTGAATCCCTATATTTAGGAAACATTCCATTTGATAACTGGACTCTGGATGACAAAAAACTCCTGTTAATGCTACTGGCAGCAAGCAAAAAGACAATCACTAGAAAATGGTTAAAGCCCGAAGCACCCACAGTGGAAGACTGGGTTTCCATTGTACAGGACATTTACACTCTGGAGAAGTTATCTTTTTCTGTTCATGGTCGGAGAGAATCCTTTTTCAGGATCTGGTCTAAATGGAAAAACTACGTAAAGTCGGTTATTCCAGTAGATTAAATATAGCCATTTCATGTAAGTACTGCTGTGTTGTTTACTATACCTTAATTCAGGATTATGGGAAATGTTTGCTATCGATTGTGTTTTACCACTGACAAAAGGAAAAATAGACCTGGCCCTTTCTTACCCCCCCACTCACATCTTTTGTTTTCATTGTTCGGTTGTTATACAAAAACCTTGGATTGGCCTGTGTATTTCTTTTCTTCCTCCCAATGTGGTGGAAACTGGAATGTAAAAATGATTGTATCTTGCCTTTCCAAATAAAAATTAATTAAAAAAATAAATAAAAAATTTAAAGTAAAGTCTTCTATTGATGTAGCTGATGAAGGTGAACATTATGTTGCACAATTAGTGTTCTCCAGGTGGTGTAAAAGCAAACATGCAGATTCCTCTACCCGCTCCATAGAGGAGCTAATAGACCTTATAACCCTAAGACAGCGCTTGGAGTTGTTTTGTCTGAAAACTCCTATTATATAAGTGTGGACTATTTACTAAATTCACTTGTATGAAAGAAGCTACATAAATTCAACAGAAATCTTTCAATTTCCATATTATCTTCCATGACTTCATTGACTTTATAACTGAGGTCAAGGTGAACGTTTAGTCCAAATTAATTTAAAAGGCTGGTGTACATCACACAAACACAGAGCCTAGAACTACAGGAATATAATGTTTGCTCTGTATCATTCAGCGTTTGGTCAAAGATATTCAAGCATTAGCTGAGAAAAGGTTTTAGTGATAACGGCGGAAGTATACTGTCTCCATAGGAACAGAGGTAAAACAACACGTCTGTTGTACCTTTGGACTTGTGATCTTTGGCCTCCAGCTCCACAGCACTGCGCTGCTGAAGACAAAGGCGACATCGCCCCAGCAGCTCCTGCAGAGCCGGGCAGAGGGCGGGCTCAACGGCCTGAGGGGGCTGGACGGACAGCAGCAACACCAACGCCCTCAGGTCCTGAAACACAACAGACAAACAGATGAATGACACAGAGCAACACCCTCAGGAAGAGCTCAGATTTCAGCTTGGAGCGTGCTCAGTATGTGCGTGCTTGTGTGTTCGTACTGCGTTGAGCAGGCTGCTGGTCTTGTTGAGCTCCACTCGGTGAACTGCCATCTCGGGCTGAAGGTTGCTCTGCTCGGTCAGCAGGTTGGTCACCAAAACACCAATCAGGTTGGAGCAGCTGGGACCAGACAGAACCTGGACCTACAGAAACATTCATTATTTTACGGTGTTTCACATCCAGGTGGTGCCATTGTTCAACTGACACTTGTTGTGTTGTACCTTGTGCAGGAAGCAGGTGAGGAAGGAGTAGGCCACGTTGTTGTTGAGAAAAGTCCTCTCATCCATCAGGATACATTTGATGTACTCACTGAAGGCCGGATCTTCACACAGGAGCTTCACACACGTCTTAGCCAAAAGAGACTGAAAAGACAAATTTATAACATCTGTACTTCTGTCTGGATTAAACAGTCAGTCCAATGGTGGAGATTTATTGTACTAATCTCCCTGCAGTTTTATCTTTTAATTCCTTAAACATTTTAATTGAAATAGCTGCTTTTCTCCACACCGCTAGAATGTGCTGTGTACATCAGTCAAGCTCCTGTCCTGTCAGCTCCATCTGAGCAGAGTTTGAAACTATCATGGCAGAAAAAACAGTCTGCAGCTGCTACAGCGATGAACGAGCTGGGTTATGAATGGTTTCAAAGACCAAAAGGATTTAAAGTATGAAAGTACTTCAAGCTAGCTGACAATAAAATGGTGGTTAGTATGTTCTGCAAGGTTTCCTTGGCTGACCTCAGCAGCACAAGAACAATGTAAACAGGAGTTAAGCTTGTTCCAGACTCTGCAAGAACTGAGAAAATTGTTCATTTTCTCAAACTGTCAAGAACAAGACTAAAGTTTGTTTTGGCCAGTACATTTCATACTTCAGGAGAAACTCAGGTGCAGAACTCCTGGGGAGTCCTCATAGGGCCCCCCCACTGCAGGGCTGACTGAATCCAGTGTCACCACTCCTTTATCTGAACACATCGTTGCAAAGGGAACATAATTCTTCTGGACAAATGCTCTCGTCTGTGCACAATGTTCAAGCTTCTTTTTCCACAAATCTTTTGCCATTTCTTTTTTTGTATGTCTTAAAAGAGGTTTTACATAGAATTGCATACCTCCTCACTGCCCCAACTGGCTGCTTTTTAAAACTATCCACTGTACAAACCTCTGCACCAGCAGAAAAACATGAACATTAACATTTTCAATTTAGCTTCATAAATTTCAGACACCACTAAGGAAAAAAAGTCCCTTGTAGATGATGTGTCGAACACAGGCTGTAAGAAAAAGCCCCAACATGTTCTCACAGCCCCCGGAGAGAAAGCACTTTTCTTGGTTTTTGCAAAGTATGTAGCAGCCTTTACTGTTAAGACAGCAGGAGAAACTGAAGTACTGAGTTTTGTCTGTCTGCTACAATTTCTAGAGAATAAATGTTTGAGGAACTTTTTAAACCAGAATCTGGGCTCATGTTGGATTAACGGTGTTTCTGACCGGTGGTGCGTTGAGTTTTGCTCCCTCATTAGGATCCGACTACCCGCCAGCTTTGCTCTGTATTCCTTTTAACTTCTGTTGTTTTAAGCAATGATATTTAAAGTAAATTACTAAAAGAAAAGATTTTCATCATTTTTTGTCTGTTGTAGCAGGGAAACACCTGGTGGCTGGAAATCTACTCAACCTAAATAAGTGGGGAACAGATCTCAACACCTGTGTGTGTTATTGTTTTAAGCACAATTAATTATATGGATAATGTTATTAGCCAAACGAGTAATATTTCAGTTTGACAAAATCAAGTATAATACATGCAATGATAAATACAGTTTATATATTCAATATGGAAGTCATAGGTTAAGTTGAAAAACTAGGTAGTCTCCATTATTCTGTTTTAAATAGTCATGTTTTTGTTTCTCTCCTCTTTCTGAAGATAAAACCATGTGACTGAACTCCTTCAAAATGAGGATTTCTCTCCACAGTTCTTATCATAAGTATCCTTACAACTTGATGGATATTCAGGAAATTTTAAATACATAAACAAGAACTTCATCTTTTTTATTTGTCATGGTGAAGTTGGAACTTTAAGTCTGTTTACATTATATTTCATGGTAAACTGGAAATGCCAAAGCTGACTGTTAAAAATAAAATGAACTAAAATAAAATTGTGAATTTTGATCTTTGGAGAATAACTGGTTGTTTAGATTAGCTGTTTAATCAAAAGTAATTAGTGGCAGCACTATCCTACAGTATTACCACCTAAGGAGAACCATAAGAGTTCAGTACCGGTGACTGACAGAGCTCCGTCCACAGTTTGGGGAAAAGTGCGAGATGAAGAGGAAGTCCTTCGTATGCGATCAGCACACCTGAAAGACAAAGGAACAGAATCAGTGAGTGTAAATATGTCAGCAGACAGCATCACGGATTCCTTTCTCTCACTCATACTCAGTTTGACGAGAGTTTCGGTGAACTTCTCGCAGTTGATGGCGACGCGACACAGCAGGTGAATGAACTGATGGTAGGGCAGGAAGTAGTCCAGCAGCATCCGGTCGTAGACTTCGTCTTTCCCCTGAGACGGCAACAACACACAATACAGTTTGACTCCCAACATTGAGCTGCTGTAAAAGAACAGCCTGCTGTAAAACGAGCAGTGATGTGACAGTCAGAGGTACCTTGCTGCTCTCCACCAAAGAGGGCAGCAGACACATGTTGAGCTCTGGCCGCGGGGGGCGGATGTTGTTTTTGGCTCCCATCAGCTTAATGTTCTCTCTGCATGGCAGGTAGGGGCCAAAGGACACTGAGGACACATGGACAGACAAACAAGGGGTCAATTTGAATTAAATATAAAAAAAGAAGAAAAAAAATCTCCAAGAGTAACAGAGTTTAAAAGGGTTTTCCAGACCCAGTACTTTCAGGTTTCATGATGTAGAAATATAGTATTATTAAAAACCTCAAAGGATTATTCCTAAGAATATAGGTCATGTTAAATGACTGATATGAAACACCAAAAAGTATGAAGTGCTGCCAGTTCGAGGGAGGAGACTCACTGGGGATGTTGTTGTGGTGGTAGGTGCAGTGGTTGTGCTGTAAGAACGGGACGAGGGTGTGCAGGAAGTCGTGTGGACTCAGCAGCACGAGCTCCTTCAGAACATCTGCAACAAACGAAGCACAATGACACAACGGCTCCTGAAGTTCAGATCACAGTGACAAAAACTAGCTCTATATTTGGCTTCAGTTTCAGTTTTGGGCTCTAAACAACAAAAAAAATAAGCTAAACAAAACAAGTTTAAAAAGCTGAATGTTACCCAGGCAGGTGTTCCGCAGCTCAGGAGGGCTGTAGGAGTTGAGGAGTGTGAGCAGCTTGTGAGCGAAGTCGATCCTCTCCTGCCACTGGATCAGAGCCTGCTTCACATCTGATTATAAGGAGAAAAAACTGTTCAGAACAAGCAGAAAACACAAACACACACACATCACCAACTGCCTGTGTATATATTAGAGCCACTCATCAAACTGTGGGAGAGCTCCAAGAACACCACCAGCACTGTACCTTTAGGAAATCAAACAAAGTCCTAATTTTTTTTAACCCCAAAGAAAATCTTAACGGCTGATAAATATGTTGTCCACATTTACTTCTACTTGGATGTTGTGGCTGACAGTTATATGATCATAAACAACACTTGCGTCTAGTGCGGGGGTCGGCAACCCACGGCTCTTTGGCGCTGCCCTAGCGGCTCCCTGGAGCTTTTTTAAAAATGTTTGAAAATGGAAAAAGATGGTAAATGACTTGCACTTATATAGCGCTTTTTCTAGTCCAAGGACCCCAAAGCGCTTTACACTACAATCATTCACCCATTCATCCTCACATTCACACACTGATGGAGGTAAGCTACATTGTAGCCACAGCTGCCCTGGGGCATGCTGACAGAAGTGAGGCTGCCATCACACCGGCGCCGAAACGGGGGGTACCGAAACTTGGCGCAAGTTGTGTAAACAACGAAAGCGCTATAGACAAAGTTGGCCCTGTGTTGTTGCTGTTTTTTAAACTTACGGGGATTCTCCTGAGACTTCAGGAAGAGAGGCACAGTGGAAGAAATGCTCTGGATGCCGCGATTGTTGCGCGGAGTAGGACAGCTGTTATCAGCCGGAGATTTCAGGCTTTACAGGCCTTCAGCTGGGGGACAGACGGCTAAACGTCCAGACATATTTGTTTTTTGTTTTTTTGGTCCAATATGGCTCTTTCAACATTTTGTGTTGCAGACCCCTGGTCTAGTGAAACCTGGCACCAAACATTACCAATAAAACAATGTTCCTTTTTATAATTTTGTGTTCAACACTTCTTGTTAACAGAAAGTAGTCTGACCTTTGCGCTGCAGGTACGGCCGGGTGGCTTTGAGGACTGACAGGAAGATGGAGAGCAGCTCCACTAAGTCTCCGGTGACATGGCACGCCGTCGCTTCATGGTACATCATGTGCAGAGTGTTGAAGGACTGAAGAGAGAGAAAGATGGTCATTGTTTAAACAAGGATGTATATGAGACTTCTTACTCTGCGTCGTATCAACCTGAACTATTGACAGTTCATCTCAGGATTTTTAGGGGAAGAATTCATTTTTAATACTACTGAAGCTTCCCCAAATTATACTGTGATATACAATATTATTTCCTGTCTGGAATAGCTAGTGATGTTGTCCTACGTGTAGTTTAAGGCATTTTAAATGTTTAGCATACTTTATCTTACTTTTTTAGATTAAAGGTGCAACAGATAAGTGATATTTAGTCTTTGCGGTCATTTCAGAGTAAGTTTCTTATTACCCAACCCAATCTGAAGAGGTGCTTTAGTGCACCCAAAGGGAAGCAGGTTGTTATGTTTCTGATGCGTTTGTGGATCAGAGGTTTTTCGCAGCATCCAGTCAGCTGTGCTTCTGCTCGTTCTTCCACTGTGTGTCCTGCAGTTTCCAATGCAACACTAACAACGGTCAAATGGCATTTATTTTTGAGCTTTAGCATGTGATGTCTTCCTTATCTTCAGCCTCTGATGGCCGCTGCACCATCAGTTGCAAAAATAACAAAAGCAGAGACATGTCTTGATAGATTTTGCTGACATAATTTAGAAGTATGGGCTGCACGCTGTTGTAGTTGATTAGCACTGTTATCTTGCAGCATAAATGTTTGGGTTCAGCTCCCAGCCAGGACCATTCTGTTTACATGTTCTCCGTTCTCCCTGTGCAGGAGTGGGCTTTCCCCAGGCACTGTGGTTTCCTCCCACAGTCCAAAAACATGCTTGTTAACTGAAGACTCTATATTGGCCTTAGGTGTGAGTGTATGTGTGTGTGTGTGTGGTTGTTCATCTCTATTGCCTCTTTCACACGGCCCCTAATTCAGAAGTCTGGCTCTACTCCGCTCTACACCGACCAGTTTGGTCAATAGCAGAGGAACGCCTCCTCGTGTTGCGGGGGTTAGGGTTAGGGTCCCTGTTGTGGACCTACAACCTGCCTAGGGTTTACCCTACCTCTTACCCAATGACCGCCGGAGACAGGCACCAGATCTGAACAGGAACAAGTGGGTATCAAAAATGGATGGGTAATTTCAACAATTCTGACATTAAAGACATTTAAGACATTTTTTTTTCAACAAACAGGTCACCCCGTTGGTCGTGCAGCAAACAAGTAGTCAAGATCAATCAAGATGGTAGAGTTGCTGTTTAAACATTTAAGTGAAATATGTTTCCTCCTCTACGTAAACGAATGGGACAATATCCTTGTTGAAAAATAAAAATACACCACAGATCATTTTTTCAGCTGTTGACTCTTGTTGATTCACCTTGCTGCGGTATATTCAAATTTAGATTTTTCCAACACGTTCAGCTGTAATTAGTTATTTCATGTTTAAAAGAAAACCCTGAAGTGCAAACCACATAAACAAATCACTAAACACCACAGCAAATTCAAAAAACACCAATGGGAAACACGAGACATTGCTGATTGGACGACTGCGCCGTTTGGCTTTTGGAAGTTATTTTGCCTGTAGCTCGTTTTTGAAATGTTACCGGTGACCAGGGGTGGAAATTAAAACATTTTTTATCAGCCACTATTTTTTGTTGTGACAAAAAGTTATTTCATATGATGATGATGATGGAGGTGGGTGGAAGCAGTTGTGCTGCCCTACAAGCTGAACAACACCTCTTTCTGGACACTGCATGGAAATAACT
>NC_051432.1:61666-91277 GCF_001649575.2 Kryptolebias marmoratus
GGGGAACGCGGCTCGACGTAACAGCAGCAACTCGAGCACATTACTGCCCCCTATATGTCAAGAGGACAAATAACACCTTTTCTGTTCAAATTGCCAACCCGCCACAGTGGCGTGTGTGTTGATCAAATTCACCCGCCACTTCAAATATTTACCCGCATTTGGCCGGTGGCGGGTGCTAATTTCCACCCCTGCCGGTGACCCAAACATAGCTGCCGCTATCCAATAATATTTTGAGTCAGGACATACATACGAGGTGACACTGGACACACTCAGGACTAATCACAAAATTTCAGGTTCAGAAGTTCCAACTTCTCCAAATTGACTGCATGTGTAATTTATTAGGTGTAACAAGGCCAACAGAATGAGTAAATGACTTGAAGTGAAATGATGGCACCATGTGAACTGTTGGTTGTGCGAATGTACCTCAGTCATGAGGATGAGGCCTCTGTTGAATACCACCAGGAGTCTGTCTTCGTCGTTCTCCAGCAGAATTCTGAAAGCACTGGGAGGAAGAGCAGACAGAAACAGGATTCAGAAGACAGATGTTCTAATTATGGTAGTCATACTAAGAGTGTGCGTGTATGTGAGCTGACCTGATGAGAGTGGTCCAGCAGGAGCGTCCATCCAGGCATCGCAGGTAGCAGCTGATGGTGGTCTTCTTAAACTGTTTGATGTCCTCTAACTCTTCCTCCCTCATGTCGGCTCGCTGTGCCACAAACAGCTGCATCAAGTTGAACAGCTCCTCCACCGCCTGCAGGGGCGGCGCACACAAACATGAGCCATACATTTTTATTTTTCCTTTTACACTTTCATAAGTTTTCCCACATATTTCAAAGAAAAAAACTGTCCCCTCAAAACAAAACCATCTCTGCTGTAGGTCTGTCCCCTCACCCCTGGATACTGGCTGGCGTGCGGAGTCAGGTTCTTGAAGGCCCACTGGATGTTCTGGTGCGACGCCAGCTGGCGGGTGAAGGTGGGTGACTGCTCGCAGCACATGCGCAGGATGCCGTAGTAAGCTGGCAGCATGCCGCGGTTGAAGAGCACCACCTCCTGGTCGTCATGATCAGCCAGGATGTAGTTGAAGGCTATGTTCTTGGTCACGACAGGGTTCTGCACCACCAGCCTGACGTTCTCAGGACAGTCCACACACACATTGTACCAGAAGGACAGCAGCGCCTGCTTGTTGTGGTTGGTGGCGATGGCTGGCTCTGAGAGTTTGGGCTGAAATAAGAAAAAAGATTTTGAATTTTTAATCTTTTTTTTTTCTCTTCAGACTTACCAAAATGTTGCCTTTTTCTAACTGAAAAAAGCGAAGAACACTCATCTACAAATCATACCTGGAAGAGGTTCCAGAGGTCCATGAAGTAGCCGGAGAACATGAGTTTCTCTGTCTTGGATATGAGGCAGTAGGTCATGAAGCTGAAATACTGAACCAGTTTGGTGGTGCCATGAACGCTGGCGTCCACATACAGCTTGGCCCGACCCAGCATCCCCAGCAGCAGGTTGTACACCTGGTGGAGGACCACAGTGGTGTCGGGAGACAATGGCAGTTCGCGGGTTGGCAGGTGGAGGGAGCGGGTGGAGCGAAACATTTGGCGGAAGGAGTTGCTGGGGATGAGGGAGACGAGGAGGTACGCCGCAGCTGGAGGAAGGAGACACTGATTCAGTTGGTTTTCAAAACGGTTATTCTGTGCTTTTTCTGTCTGATTTAGTATCAGATAAACAACAACAAATATTAAAATAAATCAACAATTAGACTCTGCTCTGTTTGCTAATTCAGTAGTTCTGTTGTAGTTTGTGTAACTCTGCAGTTCTCACATGTGCGGACTCGGGGGTAGTTGTGTGCCAGCAGGAAGCGCTCCACCCAGTTCTCCATGTTCTGCAGCACCCAGCTGTGGGCCAGTTTGTTCCTGGGAGTCTGGACAGCCAACCAGTCCAGACACTGGGACGGATTGTACTCAATCACCTGACAGGAAGCACACAGATTTAAACATCAGAATAAAAGGAACGTTTCATGGACACTTAAGATCACACAGCTGAATTTTATGCAACTTTCAAAACGTATGCACAAATCTGACCAAAGATTAAAATCTTCTGTAAAACACACCACCTTTGAACTTGTTCATGTTCTACAAGGAGCCTTTACATCTTTTATTCATCTCAGTTTAATACCCAGTATTTGCAGTAAAAACCTACATATTAGGGGCGTATGTAGAGCTTTAGTATATTGATTTAGTACACATGTGGAGGGTCTTAGAAAACTGGAATACAACCACTCCACCACTGGCTCCACAGGGAGGTCATGGGGTCAAAAATGGCTGTCTATTGTGATTTAATATGGGTAAGAGTGTCTGTTTACCTCCCAGATCCTTTGGAGGATGTAGGAGGCGAAGGACGGCATCCCAGGAGGTCCTCCAGCAAACTCCATCAACATAGTCAGCAGCTTGAAGAAAGGGTTAGCAGCCTGATGGAAGAAATGAACAGTTCATATCAATTAGACTTTTTATCTTTCCACTTAGAAAGTCTAAGAAATGTATTTGTATGTAGATGATTACAAATACGGCTGCTTACCTCAGGTGTGAGCTTTGCGATAGAGGTGAAGAGCATCGAAACAATCTAAGGAGAAAGTCCATCGTTAATTCAACATTTAAATACAGAAAAAGTTACAGCCTCCTGTGAACCTAAAATAAAATCTGCCCTCCTACTCAACACCCAACCTATTTTCTGTAAACCTACATGTTCAGCCAGACGGTTGTTATAGCGACAGAGGCTGAAGATGAGGTTACACGTCTGTCTGATGTTGATGCCGTCTCTGATGTGCTGGAAGAGGAAGGGGAAGCCTTTCCCTCCGGTCAGCGCTGCCATGTCGCTCTGGGACAGAGTCAGATGTCTGCATGGAGATGACAGAGACATGGTGAGTCAGTTTGAATGGAGGAGAAGAATATTTGCTCCATCACATCTGTATCCTGTTCTCCAACCTCTCAGAGCGAGACTGCTCCACCAGCAGAGCAATGAGTGCAATCATCTTCTCCAGAGCTGCAGGACGGTATTTCTCTTCAGCAAGAGACAAGATGTCCTCCTCTTCATCCTCCTCCTCTGCCTCTTCCTCTGACAGCACCTCCACCTGAGGCTGAGGGAGCACATGAGGCATTTATCACTGGTTTACCCAAATCCATAATGGGTATAAAACTTTCATAAACAGGAAAGCAAGGCAACTAAAAAGTTACATCATAATAAAAAAAACAAAAACAAAAAACAATCATCTGTGTGTAAACTTACATTTTCAGGACCTTTGGTTCCCATGTAGAAGTGCACCATGATGGAGATGGCTTGTAGTGACAACAGGAACTGACTCTGCAGACAAACACAATAATGATCCGGTCAACTTTCAAATCTTTTGAAAAAACAAAAAACAAGACAATAATTACTGCTTTTGGAGGACAAATATACACAGAACAGGCAAAAGTAAAATAAAACTTCATTAAATTTCCCCACAGTGTTCCAGATATTTTTTTTTTAATGGATGCAGCTGGCAGTTTGTCTTTGGTGTTTTTTGGCTCCAGTGCTAAACTCTTTTTGTTTCCACCCCTTTAAGCTCTGGCACCAAAAACCCGGTGCCAACTCAGCACCAAGTCTATGCTGAACCGGATCCATCAACCACTTCTGTCTAAAAGCTGTGGGTCGGCTCATGCAGACCAACAACCAATCAACATGTGAGCACAGTGTTTAAAAATCCAGAGGTAGTTTCACTTTTACACTAATTAATTTAAAACAAAATACTTCACTTCAACTTGAATTAAAAGTTAAATTAGTGGTGGGATAACATGAATTCAGGCTCTCAGCTTCCTGCAGTTTGTGTGCTTTGTTTTGTTAAAGCCATTCACAGCATCACACAGAGCTGCCTTCACAATCACTGTTTTATTGAATTATTAAACACTTTCTGAAGACCCATTTATAAACATTCTCAGCTCTTTTAATCAACCACCTGGCGTTTAGGATCCTGTTTGAAACACTGTGCCCGACTCTTGTTCTCAGCAGCATTAAGGAATACATTAAGAGATCAGAAATGCCGACTGGCAGAGTGTTCACAAACATCGACTGTTGTTTAAAACAGTGTTTATAAAATAGATGAGTCATATTAAGACATTTGTTTGGTGGAATAATGGGACAAACCCTGTGATCTGTGGAGATCAAGTGTCTCTCTGCTCTGTGATCTTCCACAGAAACTCAGATAACAACAAAGGGAGAATCAATTATTTAATGAAAAAGATGTTTGATGAAGTGTTTCAGATCTCACAGGGGAAACAAGCAACCAGGTCAACAAAAACAAGCCAAAAGAAGCAACTTATTCACCGCCATCCCTGTGGTTTCATCAAAAACCCAATTTCAATGTATCATTAACTGTAACGTGTATATAAGTACTTTGAAACTCAGCTCAAATTTTCATTTCATTCCCTTTATTCATACAGGCTGGTCTAGTTGAGACAATAAGAGTAAGTGTTGTGGAAGTTGATCTCAGATTCTTTTATTAAAAGTTTCAATTTCCTGAGTGAAACAAGAATGCGTGAAAGACTGAAAGCGTGCTCCAGCTGGAGGGGCCAGAGTTTAAAGCTATTTAAACCGTAGCTGTGTTTGAAAAAATATCCTACAGTCAAAAGCATGAACTTATTATCACTATTTGTATCACTTTATTGTTATTTGTTTATATTGTCGGAGTATACAGTATGTTCTGTCTGTTCTGTAAATGTTATCTCAATAAAGCATTAAAAAATCATGACCCCTGCAACCTTACAATGAAGGTTAGAGAGGCTACTTCATCTATACTTATCAAATAATTTATTTAGATTTTCATGCAAAATCATTTTAGAGAATATTATTATTTTACTTTTTCCATTTAAGATCTGAAAACACTGTTTCTTTTTCCATCTGCCCTGCAAATCTGTTTAGTTTGGTTGGGTTACCTGGGTATAGAGCAGAGGGAGAGGTTAGTAATTTTCCCAGGATGACCAAGGAAAATAATCAACCCAACCAACAAAGGCAGTGAGTACTAGCCAATCAGAAGCATCCTGTTGTTGTTGATGGATGCTGCAACCATCAGACAAACTAGGCATTTTTGTTTAGTGGACAGAGACATGACAAACAGGACTAAGCCTAAAATAAGCAACTACATTTTCTAAACAAGCTCAAAAAATTGCAACCTGCAACTAGCAGTATATTTAAGCTAATTTACAGAAAAACAAGCTCAAAGTCAGTTGTAGTCAGGGAACTTGAGGACTAAATTCATGTGACATAATGGCGTGGAACTGTATTTTTAAAGAACCAGCTCTGGCACCAGCCCTGGTTTAGCACTGGAACCTGTTTAGTGGAAAAACTCTATTTGAGGCACCTTCAGATTAACAAAGATCTTTCAGAAAACCACAATAAGAAATATTAAGTTCAGACCAACCTCTTCCTCTCCCATCTTGGCGAACTCGTAGAGAAAAGCGAAGTACTCGGTCAGGTGTTTGCTGTGTGGCTTGACGCCGTGCTCCATGATGGACAGGAGAGTCTTGACAAAGCGAGTAACACAGGACCGGCTTCCGATATCCTCCACTGGGCCGTCCATGTCATCAGAGCTGAACACAAAAGACATTTTCAGAGGTTGACGTGTGGAAATACCCCCCAAAAAAACTAAGACATACTCTGAGACCTCTGCACAACTAACTGCTGGCCTAAATGCACACTTTTAAAATGTTTCAGACACAAGTTTCGAGTCATGTGGAGCCCCAGATATTTCTCAGACTGCAGAGTGACAGAGACACTGTCTGGATCTCTATAGCCATTTGAATTCACAGATACACCACCTGCTGGTTGTACTGCACACCTCATCTGGCTTTTTTTTTTAAATAAAAACTAAAAAGAATTAATACTGGGGTGGGTCATACCCGTCCTCCATGCCGGGCTGCAGGTAGAGATGCGCATGAACTGGCCTGAGCCTCTGGATGACATGAATGCACAACCTCTGGAACATCTGGGAGAGAAAGGCAGAAAATGAAACGACTACAGCTCCATATCATCAGTCCTGACATGTTCAAACTTTTTGTTAAGCTTTTGTAACCTTAGTTTGTTTTTTTTTGCCCTCGTGTTGAGAGTGTTTTTGTACATTTTTGAGTGCATTTCATTGTTTTCTTTTCCACATGTAATCAAAGATAACAGACCTGTCTGACAATCTGATTGGGGCACTTTATGAGGATCTGCATCGGCCACCAGTTATCATCAGCCATCCGGTCCAAAAACCACTGAAATAGAGGAGGAAATGTATATCTTTACTGATCCGGTGAGCCGACATTTAAATAAAACCAACTGAAAAGGAAGATAAGTTGAAGACAATCGATGTGCAGAGAGAGCTTGATAAAACAGCAGAGATTAAAGCTCAGACCTCGCATGCAGCCTGGCTGTTGTTGAACTGCTTGGTGAGAAGTTCGATCCACTGCAGCATGGTGGGCTGGACGGAGCAGAGCAGGAAGGAAACATCAGTCAGATATCAACTGTGCAGACCACCAATAGAAACAGGAGAATGGACTCAAACATCGGCACGTTACCTTCTCTTTAGAGTGAATAAAAGTCTCAAGGACAAAAGATGTGCTGAGCTGCAAAGAAAACAACATATTATAAGAGATTATTACTATATTCTCTCTTTTTAAGAAAGTGTGAGGCTCTTATATTTGTAAAGGTGAGGAAATAGAGACTTTACATATTTAGACCCCATTCACAGGGAAACAACGAAAACAAACCAGAACATTGTAGTAACTATGCCAAGCCTGTATGTGATGCTGTAACACTGCCACAAAAATACACCAAAAACAGGAAACAAGATGTGAAGCATGCACATAGTTTACCCTTGTTGAGTGCAAAAAAAACAGGATTTGTTTACTCTGGAACCTGTTTTCCAAAAAATACAATTTTGGCACTCCTAAAACGCTGTTTTCATGTGGACACAAAGTTGAAAAGATACAGAAACTTTTATGTTAGTAAAAACCATTCTCGTATGGATTGGGCCTAAGTTAGACAGTCTAATCTGATTGGGTCTGACTCACTGCTCCACTGTAAGAAACAGATCCTTCAAATGAGAAGCAGGTAAACAGTTATCAAGAAGACCAGATTTGATCTGTTACATCAAATTACCAAAGCAAAAGCTTAACATTCCTCCAGAAGACCTTGGAAAACGTATCCATGCCTTCATCACCTCTAGACCTCAGGATTTATTTTGTTTTTACATTGTCTTGTTTCCTTGTTTCAGCTTCCTTTTTAATATATTTTATGGTGTATTCAAAATCTGTAATGAGCTACCCTTTACTTTGGCGATCAAAGATTTACTTTCATCTAAACATTCAAATTGCTTCCAGTTTTTCTGATGGTTTGTTATCTTCATGGTTTAACTTCTGCTGATTCTGCTCTACAAACTGAGCACACACTTCTGATGACAGAAATCTGGTGTATTTATCTACTTTAAAAAGATGGATATGTAGTTTAAGCTAAAGCAAAGGATAATCGTCAACACAGGAATACAAGGAAGCAAAACCAAGTAAACTACAGCCCAAACCCATTTCAACCATTGTGCCACCCAGCCAGCCCTATCCCTTTATTTAGCATATTCACAACAATGGCTAGCTTGTCTCGATTATTTGTTGGGGGAATTTAGGGGTGAAACAAAGAGGAGGGGCTATAAAACCTTACAAATGGAGATTTTTTTTTTAGGAAGACAAGACAAAATGTCATCCTGAGGTACTGTAATGCCCCTTTTCCACCGGCTCTGAAGGTCCCGGCTCCACTCTACTGGTCTTGCTTTGAGCGCGTTTCCTCCAGCTTTTTTTCGAGGCCGCTCCTGCTTTTTTGGTCCCTGCTTTGGAGTAGGGCCAGCGGGCCGGCCCTGCTTTCGTGGGTGACGCAAGCTTAGCTCCTGTTCACTCATTGTTCGTGGGTATGGTCAGATGCAAGCGTAAGGAGCAAAACAACGACAGACAATTTTGGAACGCTAGCGAAGTAGGACTATAAACAACAGTGTTAGCTTATGCCGTCTGTCCCCCAGCTGAAGGCGCTGTAAAGCCTGAAATCCCCGGCAGATAACAGCTGTCCTACTCTGCGCAACAATCGCAGCATCCAGAGCATTTCTTCCACTGCGCCTCTCTGCCTGAAGTCTCAGGAGAATCCCCATAAGTTTAAAAAACAGCAGCAACACAGGGCCAACGTTGTCCATAGCACTTTCGTTGTTTCCTCAAATGACAACAGGCACCCCCCCACAACACAAGGAGGCGTTCCTCTGCTGCCGACCAAACTGGCCGGTGGAAACGCGATGCATTTTATATATAGCCAAGCCAGGCCGAGTAAAGAGAGGATTCTGTAGTAGAGCCAGTGGAACAGGGGCATAAAAGTACTTATTCCTGTAGCGTTTCTCACCTTGGCAGTCATGAGGGAGACTGCTTTGGGGTCTGGTAAGGTGCTGGGGATGCTGCTACATAGCTGCCACATGAACCTGAAACAAGTCAGGGTAAATTGTGAAACAATGAAGGGGTGAGTCACCCTTTCAAATTACAGCCATCACACTAAAATACTTCATACTCACCCAAAATAAGTGTGCTCAAATATGTTTTTATCCTGCAGAAACTGCATGTTGTCATGCCAAATCCACTGAAACAGACACGGACAGGAATATTTCAGACACTAACATAAAGGTGCTTCAACTTTGGGACAAAAAACAAAAAGACTCAGTACCTCAAGTAGATCAGGAGAGACATCAAAACTGAAGTCCTTCCCATTCTCTTCCTCCAGCTCCACTCTCTTGTAGAAGAGCATGTAGGCACTGTGTGTCTGCAGGTCCATCAACATGTCAGTGCTTCCATCTCAACCCAAAGTGACTTAAAGACAAAAATAGTTTGCTCACCTTCTCAAAGGAGAAGTCCATGAACTTGTCAGTGACGGAGTCATATGTTTTAGTCTAAAAGATAAATAAAAATATTAGTCAGCTGTGATGGAATAAAGCACTTTTTAAATAAATCTGGCTGCAGCTCGTACCGTCATCTCTCCACCGAAACACTCAGAGGCGAGCTGTGCCGAGTCGAAGGGCTTCACCTCTGCGTCATTGAACAGATACCTGCAGGTTTTACACGTGACATCATGTCAGAGAGCTGAGAGAAACCTGGATGACTCGTGATGCGTCGTTTACAGGAGCCCTAAAGCTGCTCAGTGTTACAGGCTGACATCTGCTCTCACCACTTGTTGTTCTTGTAGGCATGGGGGTTGACGATGTCCCTGATGAAGCTGTAGTAATGGCCGCCGTCTGCTGTGCCAGTGTGGACAGTGACCCCGATGAGGTCGTATTCATAGCTCCCAGTGATGTTCGCCTCTCCTTCTTCCCGAAAACCTAAAGCCAGAGGCAGATAACTTCAATTACTGACTGTAGGTCTTCTCCTTCATGATGAAACCAAAGCTTTGTATTTAAAAAAATCCCAGCTGAACGTTAGATTGTTGGCACGAACCCTCTTTGCGCTCTCCTTTGCCCATGAGGAAGTCCTCGGTGTACGGCGTCATGTCGAGGCGCAGGGGGAAGGAGAAGTGTGTGTTCACCTTCTCCTTCATCATGGTCACCATGTTGAAGGTGTACCTCATGGTGTTGAAGCTCAGGATGCGCGGCAGTTTCTTAAAACAAGCTCTGTGTGAAGAAATCAATGATCCATTAGGCTGATGTGACAGAAAATTCGTATTTGCAGCATTTCCTTTTATTTTAACATCCTGGATTTATGCTCACCTTTTCTCTGCTCGGACCTTCTTGCCACACTGTGAACACGTGTACATGTTGTCACCCTCCAGAGTGTCTTTGATGGTCACCTCGTCCAGAGATTCCTGAAGAGAGATGAGAGTAAAGAACAGGATCTGACCCTGAGAACTGGAGCTCATTTGGACTCTGCTGAAGATTTCCGGGCCTCAAACTCACGTAGATGTTCTTCATATCTGCCACTTGACATCTGACTGTGTAAAACTCCTCTGCAGTCTGACTGACATGGTCACAATCCTGAAGAAAATACAAAACATAGTTTAGTTAGATACAACTAGTTTATAAACTACAACTTATTTTCTCTTTTACCTACTTCATTTTTAGTGGAATTTAAGCAGGTTTATGTTAAATATGGGAATAATAATAAATTTAATAATTTCACAATAATAATGTGAAAATGAATTTAATCTTGTCAACATCTGACCAGAGGGAGCTCTAAAAACAGGGTTTCTACACAATTTCCCATTTTAAATTTTAAACATTTCAAGATTTAAATTTCTAGATTTGTCACTTGATTTTTTGGGGCCATTGTTGACATTTACTGTAATTGTGCAATATATCCTGCAGACTATACATAAAAGACTGGCAGCAGGGACCAACAGTCCTGTGAGAAAACAACAACAAAAAAGAAAACCTGTGGGATTTCGTAAAAAGTTTTTTCACCCAGATCAAACCATTCAGGTCTTCAAGATGACATGAAGTTCATTTGATAAAATTAGGTTCCAATTCAGAGTAAAACACAAAAAACTGCATTTTGTCTCTACATGGCAAAACCATGCATCTCTTTTTTCCTAAAATAATTTTCATGTTTTTGCATAAATCAACAATTTAATACACCTGTCTAAAGAAGCAGAGCTAATATTAATTAAAATAAGAACTATTGTTTTAGTAAAATGTGAAAGTAAACTCAAATTAGCAAATTACAAAAAATAAATCAAATGCATACAAATAATTTAAAACAAATCTAATTATAGTATAACAAGTGTCCAAACAAAAGGAATAAATTATAATTACATAATAATTTCAAGCCAATTAAGTTTCCTCCTACTTACCAGAGAAACAACATTGTTGGTGATGACGCCTCCAAACAAAGTCTTTACTGTGTTTTTCTGGGAAATAAAAAAGCCAACAACTTTGACAACTCATTTATGATTATTAAAACCTTTTTTATAACTCTTAGATTAAAATTTTATTTAAATCAACTGCATCAAGCATGAAAGTTGATATTGTACAGATTAGAATGATTTTAATTTATTATCTTTTAAATTAAAAAACGCAGTGTTGAAGAAACAGATCAGATCATGTAAGAGAAGAGTTTACCAGCTCCTGAGACATCTCTTCTATTTTAGTGATGAGGTCGGTGAAAAACTCAGTCATGTCTTTCTGTTCGCCGGTGTTTAGAGGCTGTTTGTCCATCGTGTAGGTTTTACAAAACGGTCGAGGGTTGTACGCCTTCCGCTCACTCTCCTGAACACAAAGTAAAAAAACAGCAATAGAAAAACAAGAGCCAGTCAGCAACAGGACCATGATGTCACTTCTGACATAATGGACGGTAATTATGACAATCCATCGTGGGACGGGGAATACAATATGGGGGAGTATGTTACTGAGGCAGCAAGAAGACACGCCCTGTATGGGAGCCGCCAGGAGAGACAGAAGGCTGACCCACCCCTGATGTGAAGCGAGGTAGTAACAGAGCTGAAACGACTGACATGTGAAAAGGTAAGCTGGCTTTACAGCTCAATAATGTGATGAAGTCATGACATAATGTCTATACGACCATATCTGCTCCATGCCTCCTTTGCTTGCACAGTGCTCACTTCATTTCTGAAAGCTCACTTCTACGTGGGACGTGGCTGACTCCAGTGGTGATTTTATGAAGGGCCAGAGACAGAAATGTTTTGTGAAAGAGCCTAGGAGGATGGAAACGTGAGACCAAGCCAGAAATCTGAGGCCCTTTCACAAAACAGTTCCACATAATGTTCAGAAATCACAGATAAAGCCAGCCACAGCCTTCAAAGATGTGAGCTTTCGGGAATGAAGAGAGTATCGCGGAACCAAAATAGGCGTGGAGAAGAACTCAGCTGACGTGGAGCACAACGCATTAAATGTGTAATGAAGTCTCCCTTGTACCATTTTCTAAATATAACAACTTAACTCAGTTTAGCAATTCTCTTAACTATCAACCTTTTTAACTAAATGCAAATTTGCTGTCCATCATCATTGATCTTCTTATTAACAAATCTATTCATTCTTATTTAGGTTTTTAAATAATGCACAGATCACATTTCATTCACATTTCATCATTAAATCAGATCCTTAAGCTACAAAGACAGCTTATCTTTTCACAAGTCGACTGTTCAGGCTTCCTTTCTACCTCATTAAGCACCACAAAGACACATCAGCGATTGGGTGGCTTTAACCTCCCTTGCCACCTTGGTCTATTTAGAAATCACACGGAGGCAGACAGAATGTGTCTATTCCCAGCTTGAAGTGTTTTATTAAAGAGCTGTTTGTTATTTCTTGTCTGCCCTCTAATAGGACCTCAGCAGAACCAACTGGAGGACCTCACTAAACCATTCAATCAGTAGTATAAACATACCTGGCTCACAATTTTCTCTTGCAATTGCTGTTAATCACCTCTGTTCTGTTTTGATGGTTTTAGGTTTTAACAAGAATCACACTAAGGAAGCTTGCTGTACAACATGAGGGATAAACTTGGATCATGTGGTCTTACATAAGCTGCACCTCGTCTATAGATGTAAAACTTACCATGAGATATGTGAACATCTTCTGCAGCTCCAGCAGTGTGGTCTTGTGTTTGATCTCTTCAGAGTACTGCACACACACACACGGGATGAGAACATGCTTTCTGATCGGAATGTGTTCACTTCCTAACACCAACTGAGTGCTTCCTGAGCTGTAGCTAATGACCTTAGCTGTGAAGACGGCCTGTCGGGCCTCGGGGATCATGTAGAGCTGCTGGATGGTGGAGGCCAGGTAGCAGGTTGCTCCCAGGTTGGTCAGGCCAACGAAGCGGCACTCAGCCCGGACGTCATCGTGGGGCCAGTAGTCCCACTTGTACGGGGCATGAGAGGCTGGAAGACATCAAATATAATGTGAGTGCTTGCTGTGGCAATTTCACCTCAAATATTTCTTTCTACCTTGTTAGGCATGAAGATTTTTTGTAATGATCATTCTGAAACACCTTGGTAAACTTTTAGTGAACATTTAGAGTTACTGCGAGATGTCCCAGTCTCCCCAGCATCAGTCCCACCTGTGGGACAACATTTATCAGAGGCTGACTGGAGTCACTGTGGCAAAGCTCAAATTGAGTCAGATCGCTGTCGTTGTAGACTACTGACACAGTGTAGTTTGCAGACAGGATTTCTACATAAACTGTTTCTCATTCTAAATCTGAACTGAAGTTAAAACCTGTTTATATTCCCTGCAGACTGAAAATAAACCAACAAGTAAAAAACTCAGCTTCCTCACACTGCATGTGCTGCGACATGACCCAGTTGTGGAGCAGCCGGTAGTTTTCCACCGAGCCCTTCACCATCTCCACCAGCAGGTCATAGGCGGCCGCCCTGGCAGAGTGGGACTTGCATTTGGGCTGCGCCCGGTCGGCCAGGCTGGGGAGGAGGAAGAGCAGGTTGTAGACGTCACGCAGGAACTCCTGCCCCTCGCGGGAGAACTTAAAGGGGGGTTTGTGTTTGAGAACGCTGGTGGCGAGACGCAGGAGGCCCGTCAGCCCATCGTCCTCGATGGTCCCATCCTGCTGATCTAAGATCTCTCGACTACAGAGGAACAAAGAGTAAACACTGGTTTGCTCTGCAATTCGTTATTTCTCACAGAGAAAAATTGCACGATTACGACTGTCTGACCTCCGGATGCAGTCAGCGAGGTGTCGGGCGAGAGCGTCAAGGTCCAGCAGGGTGGTCTGCATCGAGCCGGTCAGCGACAGAGAAGGAGAGACCTTCTGTGAGTTCAAACAGACCAACACTAGCAGCAGTTCAATACAAAACCATAAACACACCACACACTACTCAACAGAGTCCGTTTAGAAACTTGCTACTGATCAACATGATCAACATGATCATCAGGATGGCGGTGTGACGTTCCCACCTGACTGGCATCTTTAACATGGATGTTATCGATGAGTTTGCAGAGCAGCCAGAAGTATTCCTTACAGCCGGTCCTCAACAAAGGCTCCTCCTCATAGTCCTCCACCTGCAAAGCATCGCCACGATTCAACTCCAGATGAAAAGATGAGACACTTTATAGCTGCTACAGGTTCACTCATGTCCAGTCTTTGTGTCCCAGTATTTCGGACATTAATGACGTCTCATAGAAGCAAACTGGATTCAGTCTAGCAAAGCTTAAATTGAGACAGATCGTAGTCCCAAGGACTACTGACACAGCGTGTAGCTTGCAAACATGCAGCTGTGTGCTGGTGTGTGATACCCACCCTCAGAGGTTTGAGGGCCTGAGCATCAGGCAGGAACTTGAGCAGTGTGGAGGCAGCGAGCAGCAAGAAGGACCTGTTGATGGATTCTCCACCCTCCAACCCAGAGAGAGAGAGCTTGTAGAGGCCGTTACACGCCTCGTGCCTCACTGCCGGCTGAAAACAAGACCAACAAAAACACAATGACTCAGCTGGAACATTTGACAGATGTTTTGTCTTTTATGAGATTTTGTTTTCAGGTCAAAATCCAGTAAAGAATAAAATAAAATAAAGTCTGAGCATTTCTTGAAAGAATGCATATCGCCCACCGCCTTCCAGTACAGATTTAAACTGAGATTATCCTACGTTGAGAAATGACAGGAGTGAAACTGTTTTGGTTAAACCTTGAAAATAACAATGTGCAATCTCACCCCATACCACAATATTTCATGCTCAGTATGTGTTGAGGATGACCATCACATCAGATTTTAGTCCAATATCTGTAAAAGTAACTGAGTTAGAGACTTTTTGTGTTTTCTAAAGTCAGTTGGTTGTGGTGGCTATCTTGAATTCGTAATTGGTTGTAAATGTCATTAAAATTTGCTTAGTGGTTTTATGACATATTTTGCTAACAGACATAGCTGACTCCAATAATTTCTGGCCAAGTTTTAAACCAAGAACTAATGCGATCAGTTAGTCCTCAAAGTATGTGCTGAAGATGACTCTCAGCTACGGCCACACCTAATTTTAGCTCTATAGCTGTAAAACTGACTGAGGTACAGTTAGGGCCAGAAATATTTGGACAGTAACACAATTTTCACAAGTTGGGCTCTGCATGCCACCGCATTGGATTTGAAATGAAACCTCTACAACAGAATTCAAGTGCAGATTGTAACGTTTAATTTAAAGGGTTGAACAAAAATATCTGATAGAAAATGTAGGAATTGTACACATTTCTTTACAAACACTCCACATTTTAGGAGCTCAAAAGTAATTGGACAAATAAACATAACCCAAACAAAATATTTTTTTTTCAATATTTTGTTGCGAATCTTTTGGAGGCAATCACTGCCTTAAGTCTGGAACCCATGGACATCACCAAACGCTGCGTTTCCTCCTTCTTAATGCTTTGCCAGGCCTTCACAGCCGCAGCCTTCAGGTCTTGCTTGTTTGTGGGTCTTTCTGTCTGAAGTCTGGATTTGAGCAAGTGAAATGCATGCTCAATTGGGTTAAGATCTGGTGATTGACTTGGCCATTGCAGAATGTTCCACTTTTTTGCACTCATGAACTCCTGGGTAGCTTTGGCTGTATGCTTGGGGTCATTGTCCATCTGTACTGTGAAGCGCCGTCCGATCAGCTTTGCAGCATTTGGCTGAATCTGGGCTGAAAGTATATCCCGGTACACTTCAGAATTCATCCGGCTACTCTTGTCTGCTGTTATGTCATCAATAAACACAAGTGACCCAGTCCCATTGAAAGCCATGCATGCCCATGCCATCACGTTGCCTCCACCATGTTTTACAGAGGATGTGGTGTGCCTTGGATCATGTGCCGTTCCCTTTCTTCTCCAAACTTTTTTCTTCCCATCATTCTGGTACAGGTTGATCTTTGTCTCATCTGTCCATAGAATACTTTTCCAGAACTGGGCTGGCTTCTTGAGGTGTTTTTCGGCAAATTTAACTCTGGCCTGTCTATTTTTGGAATTGATGAATGGTTTGCATCTAGATGTGAACCCTTTGTATTTACTTTCATGGAGTCTTCTCTTTACTGTTGACTTAGAGACAGATACACCTACTTCCCTGAAAGTGTTCTGGACTTCAGTTGATGTTGTGAACGGGTTCTTCTTCACCAAAGAAAGTATGCGGCGATCATCCACCACCGTTGTCTTCCGTGGACGCCCAGGCCTTTTTGAGTTCCCAAGCTCACCAGTGAATTCCTTTTTTCTCAGAATGTACCCGACTGTTGATTTTGCTACTCCAAGCATGTCTGCTATCTCTCTGATGTATTTTTTCTTTTTTTCAGCCTCAGGATGTTCTGCTTCACCTCAATTGAGAGTTCCTTTGACCGCATGTTGTCTGGTCACAGCAACAGCTTCCAAATGCAAAACCACACACCTGGAATCAACCCCAGATCTTTTAACTACTTAATTGATTACAGGTTAACGAGGGAGACACCTTCTGAGTTAATTGCAGCCCTTAGAGTCAATTGTCCAATTACTTTTGGTCCCTTGAAAAAGAGGAGGCTATGCATTACAGAGCTATGATTCCTAAACCCTTTCTCCGATTTGGATGTGGAAACTCTCATATTGCAGCTGGGAGTGTGCACTTTCAGCCCATATTATATATATATAATTGTATTTCTGAACAGGTTTTTGTAAACAGCTAAAATAACAAAACTTGTGTCACTGTTCAAATATTTCTGGCCCTAACTGTATACATGTTTGTATTTGCTAAGGTGGATTAGCTGTGGTGGCCATCTTGAACTGGGTTAATTCCAGAAGTTAATCAGTTAGCAGTGGGCAATAATGAGCTGTTTATTGCTTGATAAAAAGATTTATTTTATTAATCTCAAGCCCCCTCTCTCAGGTTTAAACTCAGGGTGGATGGTTGCGCTCAGAGCTGTGGGTGGTGGGATGGCTCACCTCAGGGACTAGCAGGGTGAGTTTCTTCAGCCAGTCATGGAGGTGGTCGCTGTCAGCCAGGCTGGACTTCACTGTGGACGAGCAGTGAGCCCAGCTCACCAGCAGCCACATGGAGTAGTGGGTGACTGCAGGTAAACAAACCTCACTGTCATGGCACACATTCACCTTACACAAGCAGGACTCTTTCTGGTTAACATTTAAACTGTTTCTGGATAAACAATGTTTTTGTTTTAAAAATCTCACCTTCATGCCGAGAACGATGATCAGACTGAGCCTTCAGAACTCTGCAGAAGCAGAACAAATCCTGTTAAGGATCTTTTGTAGAAAACTTATTTTAAATCACTAAAAATATTTTTTTTTATGTCCTGATCAGCATACCTGTGTGCGAGGTTGTCGTAGGTGTAGGCCACATTGATGAGCCGCTGGATCAGGTTGGTGCCCTGGACAAGACCGAGGAACACCTGTGCAGACACATCAGGTGAGACTTCAGAGCTGCTGTTAGTTGAACGTTTCTGCAGCAGAACTGGTGAGATTATTTACCTCCGTCAGGCGAGGGATGTGAAGACCCTTCCCGTGTTCTACAGTGGATTTGCGAGACTTGCCAGGCCACGCCCGTTTGCGTTGGCTGTCTGTGAGGCCGGACCAGGAGAAGACATCATGGTAGGCCAGGTCCAGGTCTGCAGGGTCCACAGCAAACTGGCAGATCAGCTTCAGCAGGCAGGCGAGGCAGTCCAGCTGCCACTACAGACAAAAACAGGAAGATTATCAGAAAACATCTGAAGGAAGAAAAAATGTAGTTAGTATAACCTCCACAAAGGAGTTCATGTGATTGGCAGGGTTTATCAGGGTTTTTTTTATTTATATTTATAAATATTGGTCTGGTGCCAAACCCAAACTTTCTGTTGTGCTCTCACCACAGTCCAGGACTCCTGGTCTTTGGGTTCAAGGATGCCTGAGTTAAAGATCTCCAGGAGCAGCTGCAGACCTCCCGATGAAACAAACTGGAGTGAGAGGAGGATAGTGTCATTTAATTCAAAAGGTCAGGAGAATTTTTTTCATCGATGCTTTGTTCTCAGTATGTTGTACCTTGCAGCTCCAGGTGTTCTTGCTGTTTTCTATCTGATCCTCACTGGAGTCGTCAGAGTCTGGGTACAGATCACTGTAGCTGCCCTGAAAACACACATCCAAGGGTTAATTACAGAAGACAAACGAGATCCAAATGAAGCATTTATTTAAAAAAAAAAAAAAAAACATTAAAGTTTATGCAGTCATGTTTCTTAATGACTAATAGTGGAGTAAAAAAAAACAAACAAAAAAAAAATCTGGCTGATCAAAAATCATGACGTGCAATTGAAAGTTTTGAAAAAAATCTACATGGTCCCTCTTGATAATCTGAAAGTTCTTCCCAAAACAAATAAACAATAAAAAGAAAGACGCATCAAACAATAATAAAGACAAAGCTTCATGTTGGGTGTTTCCCTCTTACAGTCGACTCTCTGTGGATCCGTCTGTTAGGTTTGCCCAGAGCTTCGATGATTTCCAGAGCGTACAGCAGCTTGTGAGGACTTTTAATTCTCAGCAGCTCCTTCCAGCACAAGCCTTCTTCATTCTACAATACCAAAAAATAAAAAAGTTCAGTGTTCGCTTTCTTCTACAACAAACTTATGGGAGGTATTTGCTGAGCGCGGTGACTGACCGTTTCATCTGAGATGTTCTGAAAAGCCTGCAGCATCTTGGGACACGTGGGAAGAAGCATCAGCAGCTCCCACACCCGACGGGAGAGATTCTCTGCATGGAGGTGAAGCTCCTCACAGCGAGCACTCTGGATTTGAAAATACATTTATATTTATACTGGGGTTTAGAGACAATAAAACAGTGTCTTCAATGCGTCTGAGCTCAAAGTCCTTTTAAGGTAACAAAGCTCAGTTCTTTTCTCCGAGTGCAGGCCAGTAAAGTTACTGCTCAACAACGTATGTCCACCGTCTCTGCCTGTCTGCTTCTCACCTCCGGGCTCTCCTGCACCTTCTCTGTGTGGGGGCTGGGTGGTTTGAAGCAGGCCAGCATCTCCAGCAGGTCGAAGAGCGTGGTGAGATGGGGCTCCTGGAGGAGCAGCAGCATGGGAATGTGCTCCTTCTGAGGAGGCGGCAGACAGGAGGCTGGCAACTGGACGCCCTCCCCTTTCCTCTCCCTCCGTGGAGCTCCCAGAGAGACAAACACCATCTGTAATCGAACACAAAAACATGATACGGTGATGAGTCATCTTTGGTGTTTAACTGTGACCAGAAACTTCTTTTTTTAATGTTTTTCCTCTGATGATAGGAATGAGAAACTAAACAGTCACCTGCATGTCTTTGAATCCCAGCTCATGTAGTGTCTTTTCATCATAGTCTGTAGTGAGCTCATGACCAGAGGAGATCATTCTAACTGGCCCCATTAAACCACCTGCAGGACACAGGACAGACTTCAGGCACGAGTTACTGACTGTGTCAAAACTGTTTAGCTCCAGTTCCTGCCTTTGAGTTAAAAACTAAAAGAAATAACTGACCTGGGAAGTCTCCCGCCTGCCGGCTGCTCTGACCAAACTCCTGCAGCTGAGCCTGCTGGTTCATCTGCTCCTTCTGCAGGTTCTCGTACCAGTGAGTTACCTCGGCCCGCAGGTCGGCCACCTGGTCGCTGGGATACATCTCGATGGTCATCTGTGGGGGAAAAACCAACATGGAAACTGAGGATGAAAGCTTTGATATAAAAGAAAACGAGTTTTGCAATTTACACAATTAAAAAAAAACCCAATAATGCAGCTATATAGTTTCTTCTCTCAGATGTGTTAAATGACGTTGTACAGCAGAAATTCTGTGGCTGTCAGATGAAATGTGTTACCTTGTCTGGCAGGCCGGCGGGTTGACAGACGATCCTGAGTGGCAGAGACTGTTTATCACTCAGAGCCTTCAGGTGGCTGCTGATTCCCGTCCCCTCGATCTGCCACTGTCGTAGGTGGTACGCAAACCTGCCGCAGACAGGAAACAACAGTTTGTTGATATGTCAAAATGTTTCAGTGTTTTAATGAAGTAAAAATAATGTACTTTCCCCAGAGTATTACTCATTTGAGCGTCTGTGTGTACCTGCGTCTGAAGGCCTCCAGGTGAGTTTTGAGCATGAGCAGTCCCCTCTCAATGCTGGTCAGGCTAGACTGAGAATCCTTCTCCAGGTTGGCTGACGCCATCAGAAGGCTCTCCATACACTTCCTGATAAACTCCTGCTCCTTCTCCAGACCCGTCTTCCCAGCTGCAGACACACAGAGAAGCAGGCTGTTCAAACATTTGTCAGAAGATAAAACTTAGGGTTTAGTTGTACAGATCGTTTGAAGTAGTCTTCCTGACCGTTGATGTAGTAGGAGTTGATGTACTGGATGGCTGCGCGGCTGATATCAGCAGACTGAGCTCTCAGGGCGATCCCCCATAGCTGGTCCATCCCGCAGAGCTGGAGACACACACAGGACTGAATTAGCTCACAGTAATAAGGCGGTGGCTGTTTGTAGGCCTCCCTGCTCCTGTCTGTGTTTGTGAAAGCTGAATGAGCAGAGACTGTTCACCTCACAACTAGACGCATTATCCAGGGTGCTGGTGGCGAGGCGAGCCAGGTTACAGAGGTGCTGAAAGAGGTTCAGGCCCGTCATGCTGATGGTTTCTGGTTTCAGCTGGGGCATCTGGAGACAAATTCAGACACATCAGCACACAGCTGGGTAACACTAATGTGTTTCCAGTCCAACTGAAAACATTTAGGTCTGAAATAATTTACACAGACTCTATGTGACTGTTAACACATATTGCTATTATGTGAATAAATTAATAAAGGTTTAAAATGAAAAGATTCAGGTTTAATTTAAAGGTATTTACAGTAAATTCAGATTTAAAGAGAAGTTTAAAGTTTAATTCTTTATTCAAGGAACTCAGATAAAACTGGACTGTAACCTAAAACTGGTAAAAGCTCCATGGGGTGGTTCCCAAAATAAAAACTTGTGGCAATATAATATTTATTATTTATATATAATATTTAGAAAAGAGTAATAATATTTCCACTCTGTTTTTAAACAAGCAAATAACTCATGTGAACCATTTGAAAATTTTGTTTTAATACTGTGAAAGATCTTTTTCCTCAAAGTTATACCATCAGAAACTCAGACCATCCTCGCCGAGATTAAACTGACTTAAATATCCATATTTTGGTTATCAGTATATTTAGGTTTAATCAGGGGAAACTGTTTTTACGCCATTAGCAAACTAGTTTGTAGCTAAAACATGTAACCTAAAAGAATTATCTCCGTTGGATTCTCAGATTTATTCAAAATGTTCAAGAGAGAAACAAGTGAAACTCCATCAGCTGGACTTCAACAAAAGCATCGCACTTAAAACCAGCTAAGTCTTTAACATAGGAGCGTGTGTACCTTCTCCAGAAACAGGTGCTTGTACGTCTCCATGCCCATAGCGTGCTGGTCCTTGCTGCGGACCTGATTGAGGAACCAGTGCAGCGCGTCATCATAACATTCAGCGTCCTCCACCAGACAGTGCCACAGGATGTCCACCTGCTCCAGACTCAGCCCTGACACACAAACACAGACCGTTACAGCTCAGTCTGATCCGTGTAGAAAGCTTTCATGTCGGTTCATTTCAATCAGGGGCAAACTCCTCGTCTCCTGCAGCTCCAAACATGGAGATTAAAACCTTTTAAACACATGTGGAACACAGAGGAGCAGGAGATCATCATTACACCACATTCTTACATATATTGTAAAACTTCTCTCAAACTTCAAATAACTTAACTTTTATTTTCAAGTCAGGCTACACACACACACACACACATATATATATATATATATATATATATATATATATATATATATATATATATATATATATATATATATATATATATATATAAGAATCACCTTCTCAAAAACTCAGGAAAACAAGAGGCAAATTTAAGAGTTCATCTTCAAACTACAGTAAAATCTAGTTTTGTTTGTTTGAAACAAGAATGTCAACAAGGCTGATAAAATTCACTTTTGTTCAATCTGTTTTTTACATTGCTGTTTTCTTTCACATATTTCAGTGTTACATTTCAGAATCTGTGAACTAGGAAGAGAAACAAAAACACAGTCCTGCACTGATGTATGATTGTATTTATATCATATGAATTGTACTTTTATCTGCTCAAGAATCAGTTTAATTGCTAGATGAGAAAATAAAATCCCTGAAGGAAAAAGGGAGTTCACAGACATGTTCAAAACAATGACACACATCAGTTTAAGAATACGTCTGTCTGTCCACTGACAAAAAGCAAGGACTTACTGAAGTGGTCTGGTGATCCCAGTGTTGAGAAGACACAGGTGAGGAACTGCAGGCGGACCTGGACCTCTGCACTGTGACTGTATCTGCAACAGCAGGCAAAACAGATTTCGTAATGACGCCATAACATAGGTAAGAGTCTGCACAAAATCCTACAAATATTCCCCTCAACATTTGCAGCTGAAGAACAAATCTGCAGAGTTAAGAAAAGTTCAACCTCTGACAGACTCACAGTGCAAACTTGTGCCGGTGTTCTCGGACTTCTTGGATGTAGTGTTGCAGGTCGTCGAAGAACAGTTTCATCATGTGCAGCTCCTTCTCAGCCCACCTGACAGGAGAATCACACCAACACAAGGATCAGGCAGGGAGGTGCTTCTCCTGAACGTTTAATAAGTCAAATATGCCAAACTGGTGAAACCTAAAAGAACATTCACATATTTTTAATTCTTTACCCCTCTTAGATAGATGACATTGTCGAAGTAAACTAATTTCAACTAATTTAATTTGGGAATGTCCTCTTAAAACTGATAATTTTGTGACAAAACACAAACTTGTTTTGTTTGCTTTTCACAGGTTTGATGTGGATTCTGAGAGGTTCCAACACCTAAAGGAAGGCAGTGTGACTTACATGGTGATCCAGTGAGTGTCGTAGCTGGAGCCAAACTGCTGAAAAGTGCCAAAAAGTTTTGGTAGAAGGCGCAAAGAAACCACAACCGACCTGGGGAAAGACATGAAGACAATGCCATGTTTACCACTGGGACCAAGACAAGAAGAGACAAAATAAAGTGCTTCAGGAACAAACACTTTCTCTTCAAAACTTGTTCGATGGGAACAGTAAAAAAAAAAAAGGGAAACAATTGCCAAAATCTGTATGTCTGACCGTTATCCGTACCTATGATGGGCCAGGTTGTCCAGGCAGCCCTCGATGAAGCGCATTCGGATCTGCCTGTCGGTGAACCAGCAGACGAGAGAACACAGTAGCTTCTCTGCCTCATTGATCAGACCCTCAGAGAGATGAATCTGAACACAAGCGACCCATTTCAAACGTCAACCAACAGATTTATATCTGAGCAAAACATCCATGCTTACTTTATTCTCTAATGAGGACCAAATGATTTCATTTTGTTATCCTGACATACAAAACTTTAGGACTGAATGAAGCAATACTTACTTGGTAAGTATATTTACATATATACTTAATACACACTTGATACTTGGTTAGAACAACACTTTATTTATCATATAACTCCTCAATATTGACATTTTTTGTTTGGTTTTATTTACCAATAATACCACCTTAAACATGTATGACCAAAGTGAAGCCGAACAAATAGTTAAACTAATTAAACATTTTAAAGGTTATCATCTTAGAGGAAAAGTAAAAACACTTTTCAAACGTCAACCAACATTCGGAAGTGGGCATCTGTATGAAAATTATGAACAATTAACATCTTACCCACTTATAAAGCAGATTTTGCAATCTTAAAAACACTGCAAATGCAAATCTTATTATCCAACCCTTTAGGCCGCCATTAATTTGCCTTGCACAGTTATTCCGGCAGAAACATCATGATTTTCCAGCTGCTGGTACTATTTACACTTGCAAATAACCACCTAATTCTATGTAAAATAGTGTGTAATGAAAAACTGACAGTGACGGAAAGATTTGTGAAATGACGTACAAATGAAGCACTAAATCTTTTTCAAGATTGGAGCTTTTTTTTAAAAAAAACAGTAGAAATCTACAGTACTTCAGACTAGTTGTAAGCTTATCAGTCCTGCCAGAATTAAACTATTTCTTCAAACCATTCAAAGAGCCATTTACAACAGGTAAGATGTTAAATGTTCCTAATGTTTCCACAGAACCTTGCTTTAAAATGTTGGAATTACTCCTTTAAACTGAATCCCTGCTAGTCATTGATACAGAACGCCGAATCTGAATAAATTTTTCAAGCATTTTAACAACAAAAAACTTGAAAGTAGTAGTTTTTTTTGCTTGTTAGAGCATCGATTAATAACTGAGATATCACTAAAATCGAGCTGCAGACATTAAATCTAGTCGTACCGCATCTTCATCCTGCACCAGGTCCCACAGCAGGGTGTTTCCTTTTTTACAAACATTATCTAGGTTGATGTCAGTCACAGCGTGGCTGGAATACTGATGTTTATGAACAGCTGGACCTGAGGAAAAACACACAGTTCACAGGGTTAGATTCTATAGTTCTCGTAGGCTGACCTTCATTTACTGTTTCAACTTTTTAAATGAAAAAAAATGAAGATTTAGTTTAAAATAACTTGGGTTTGTTTCATGCTGCCTGGAGTGCTGCTCACCTTGCACCAGATGCTCATGATAGATGGAGGCCAGGTTGGGGAGGTGCTGCTGCAGGTGGGAGCTGAGCTCAGCATGGGAGTTGATCTGGACCAGCTCTTCCTCACAGCCAGACTCCTCCCCATCAAAGTCAGCCATGTTCTTCTCCGACTTGGCGCTGACCTGGGAGCTGCTGCAGCTGACGTCATCAGCGCTCAGCATGTCCTCCACCATGGGACTGATGGGGGGGAAGGGTTACAGAACAATGAGAGAAGTTAAATTATTAAACATATATAAAGATGCGGAGCTACAAAGTTTAGTTAATAAAGCAAAAAAATGGTTGCAGTCTTACCCCTCGTGGTGGTGGTGGTGATGATGATGGTGATGATGGTGGTGCTGGGGCCCCATGAATCGGCGACAATTAAAAAGCTCACTGCTCATGGCTTCTCCGAGGAAGTCCCCGGGTCTTGGCAGACAGGGAGGCTCTTGGGGCCCCTGGACCAGCTGAGAGGGACTGATGTCCTCCCCTTGTTGCTGGGGCTCCATCCCCTCAGGCCGAGCAGAGGACGACGAAGAGCAAGCATCCAGCATCCTCATACGGCCCTCTAAAGTGGACGATGCTGCAGTGACCATGACGGCCGAAGTCTCAGGACTGAAGGACAGAACTTTGGTTTTGGTTCCTCCCCCCGAGCCAGAGGGCCCCACCCCGTGACTGGGCCCCTCGCCGAGAGCCTCCCCCGCCTTCCTCTTCCTCGACTCAGTCTGCTCCCGCACCGCCTTCTGCTGACTGTCTTCAACAGCTGACCGGTTCCCTTCGTCCTCTTCCTCCTCCTCATCGTCGTCCTCATCCTCATCGTCCTCCTCCTCTTCGTCATCCTCTTCCTCCTTCAAGGCCTCGCTGTCGGCCATGTCGTCAGAGTGCATCTCGCTGCCAGGGCTGCCGGCCGATTGGCTGGCTCGGCTGGAGGCAGCCTCGTTACTGGAGGCCTCGCTGCGGCCGCTGCTGCTGCCCGGCCCGCTGCTGCCCTCCTCCACACTGTTGGCCGTCTCATCGGAGCTGCCCTGCATCGACTCCTGAGAGAGAAAACAAACACAAAACCCTTTGTCACACCTGGAACAGGGGCTACACAAACAAAGCTTCTGAATCCTGAGAATATAAGGTAAACTTATGTTAAACATTATTGTGCTTCTACACCAGATTTAAAAAGACCTCTTTATTGCCTGTCTTTGTCTTTACCCATGTCTGTGTGTGTGTGTTTGTTTGTACTGTTAGCAAAATATCTCATGAACCACTGAACAGATTTTTATGGAACTTTCAGGAAGCAATCATTAGGTCGACATCTACAACTCATTAACTTTTGGAGTCAACCTTATTCAAGATAGCCTCCACACCAAAGCAATCTGAGCAAACCCCAAAATGGCTATAAATTAGTCAATTTCACAGATTTTCAGGTGGTAGGAGCTGAGTGTCGTCCCCAACACATTGTGTGACATCTTTGCTCAAAGCTTTGGCATTAGCTGTTGGACTCAACCTGTTTGTTTGTTAGCAAAATACTTCATGAACCATTGGACTGATTTTAATAAACCTGTCAGAAAGTAAATAATTGATATACATCTATAACTTTGATGCGGTAGTAGCTGAGAGACATCTTCAGCACATACTCTGAACACAACATCTGTTTAAATGTTTGGCATGCAAGGCAGCAGGCAATGTGCATTTCTTCAAGTAAAAGACCCTTGAAATAAAAGACGATGAACACTACCTCTGTATCTGACAGCCTCTGCTGGCTCCTCTTGCTGCCAGTCACCATCATCTGCTCGTCCATCTCCATGTCGCTGCCTCCGCTGTGCTGCGTATCACTGTTGTCGCTGCTGTCTGGGCTGGCAGCAGGCGAACCTGAAACACACCCAACCTCTGATAAATTTGCAGATGAATCAACAGGAACACTAATAAATGTTAAAGTCAGACGGTGATAGAGTAAAAAAAAGGAAAGTTTTAAAGTATAACAAGACCTTTTTGCATATTTTTTCCTGTTAATTTGTTTTTGGATGGAGAGCATTAACAACACTAATTATCTGAACTGTTTAAAAGATAAAATGTACCTAAAGTTTTTATTCAGAACTCAAATGTAAAGATATGCTTTTTGTAGTACATGGTGATAGAGTGTTTGTGTTTTGAACAGAAACCCTAAGTAATCACTCCAAGATGAAAGAGCACTTTCTGGCATTTTACAAGCGAAAGCAATAACTGTTTATAGGTAGAGATAATAAAAATCATTTTTGGTTGTAGACCACCAGCTGAAAGTTAACAGTCTATAATTTTCCACATTTTTCTTTGGCCACAGTTTCATTGTCCTTTCTAATATAAATATTTAGTCTCTGAACTCAAGCACACATGCTAAAATGGGGACTCTGCAAAGCCTTGGAAAATACTGTTTCTAGAGGCTTCACACTGAGGAAAATCCAGGCTGACCTTTCTTGTTCCCCATGGGGATGTTTGTGTTCAGCAGAGAGGCAAAGGAGCTCTGTTTGGAGAGCTGGGCCTTTGCTGCAAGGGCGTTGTTCCACAGAGCCTTTATCAGCATGGAGGCCAGATATAACGTCTGAGCAAGACAAAGAACGGCAGTGTTTCAAACCCACAGGGAGGAAAAACAACTGATTGGTGAAGTGCAGAGTCTGTGTTTGTTACAGTACCTGCTCGGTGTGGGCACTCGGGTGCAGGCCGGACACCAGGTTTAGGACATGGCGGAGAGGCACTGGGTCCAGGTTTTTAATAAGTGATGGGAAAAGGTCGTGGATGTAGCGGCTGCAGTGTTTCAACTAGGGACACACAAAAGGAGTAAAAACAAGAGGCCTTGTTTGTTCGACTCTGCTGCTTTATTGTTTTGACAGCAGAAACATAAAAAGCTTCAGGTGTCTCGGTCCGGTTCTCTCCAGTAACAAACCATTCAGCAGAATAAAGCTGTGTGCAGTCGTGTGAACATCTGTTTCACTTTACCTGAGCTGCAGCCCAGATACAGTCTATATGCTGTGTGCTGAGTCGGCCCTCGGCAGCCAAAAAGTTCAGGATCACTTGGCACTGTTTAATGATCTACAAAACACACACAATCAGCACAAGGAAGAAAAATATATATAGCCTCATTGTTCAAGTTAAGTAACCAGAGGAGACAGTTTAGAGATTGGAATAAAACCCAATTAGAACATCTTGGGGATGTCAGTTCACCCCACAGTTCTCACCTCAATGTGCAAATTTGGTCCAAATATGTGCTCCACTACATTGTTTTGGATCAGCCAGTCAGCTAATTCCTTTGCTATGGACCTGAAAGGAATAATGAGATGCCCAGTGAGGTAAAACACAGATTAACCATTACTCAGCACAAAGACGATTGGGGGCGGGGGGGACACACAGGAATATGTCTTTGCTTTCCTCTGTTATATTACTGCAACAGATAGTTATAAATAGATAGATTTAGAGGCATGCTCCTCTATGAACAGGCATCTAACTTACGTTTCTGTGTCGGACACCAGGGACTCGTTGTTGCACACGTCATTAAAAGTGTGGAGCTGATTCTGAGGAAACACAGACATGATGAGAAATAACACACTTCATAGAAGTAAACAAGATGGAAGAATTTACTTCTGCCTCGTGACACAAAATGTAAACAAATGATCCACAACACTAATATAATCCCAATAATGAGACTCAGAGAATCCATAATTTACACAAACAAATCAGTCAATGTTTGAAAACATAAAGTGCTGAAGCATCTCAAAACGGGAGTTTTCACAACCGCTTGTTCTTCATTTCACATTAACCAGTCGAAGAATGTGTTCAGCTCTTCAGCTCTCCCACGTGGAGCCAGCAACTCTGGAAGCAGGGGACTCTGTTTAGAGCTCCCTGTTTAATAATAATAATTTAATAATGTAATGCGGTATGCCGTAAAACCAAACATTTTCAATACAGGCCTTCAATCTTTGGCACGCTTCTGTACCCATGATGACTGTGTTGTTTTAGGTTTCTGACCTTTTGTTTGGTGCGCATTCCTAATTTCCCCTAGCTGTTTGGGACTAGTAGGACCTCACAGACATAAAAAAACAAAATTAGTCATTTAAAATTGGAAAATGAATGATTCAACATCCTGCACATCAGACACAGGACAGAAAGGGATTCCAGATTTTTTTCAAATGTTCCAGCCTTACCAGCCAAAGTCAGTCTGATTTTTTCCAGATTAAGAAACTGAAGGACATTTCTAATTTAGAGTTTATATGTAGATGGAGCTGCAGATAAGCAGTGTTAGCCTCCTGCTTAGGAGAGGTCCTTTTTAGCAGAAGAGAGTTTATCATGAAATAGGCCACACCACAAACAAGGAAGTCAAGGCATGATATCTTCTCCCGTTACATTATATAATGTCAGAAATATTTCAGACCAGAACCTCTTTATGGAGGCAGAGCTTCAGAACATGGGAGTAATTTGCTGTGGCCTGTAGGCATCATTCACACGGAGGGAATACAGTGTCAAATATTTCTGCAAGGCAGGCTTTTGTACAGAATAGAAAATGAAAACTTTTTTTATACAAGTAAAAAAATCTTTTAATTAAAAGCAAATTTGTCTGAACAAGGACAACAGGGCCTGCCATTCCAGAGATTTTCTGCTGCCTTTTAACCTCCTGATATTAAAAAAAAAAATGCTTTCCAAAGTACAGAACGTTAACAACTTTTCTGGTGGAGATGTGACAATGTGGCAGCCTATTTTGCACATGCCGACCATCATTTTGTGTTCTAGAAACACAAAGAAGTCGTTTTCTTCATCTTTCAGCTGTTTCCTTTTCAGAGGTCACCACAGCGAGTCATCCTCCTCCATCTAACTCTGTCTTCTGTGTCCTCTGTCCTCACTCTAACTACCTCCATGTCCTCTCTAACTGCATCCATATAGCTCTTCTTTGTATTTTTCCTGGCAGCTGCATCTCTAACATCCTTCTACCAATACACCCACTGTTCCTCCTCTGCACACGTCCAAACCAGCTCAGTCTGGCCTCTCTAACTTTATCTCCCAGTCCTTCAA
>NC_051432.1:91363-148056 GCF_001649575.2 Kryptolebias marmoratus
AACATCTTCAGCTCTGCCACTTCCAGTTCTGTCTCCTGTCTTTTTGTCAGTCCCACTGTCTCCAAACCATACAACACAGCTGCTCTCACCACTGTCTTGTAAACCTTTCCTTTGACCTTTGCTGCCACCCTTTTGTCACAAATCACTCTTGAAACATTTCTCCATCCACTCCATGCTGCCTGGACTCTCTTCTTCACCTCTTTACCACACTCTCTGTTTTCCTGGACAGTTGAGCTTAGAGCTCAGAGCTGATCCTTGATGCAGTCCCACCTCCACATTGAAGCTATCTGTCACTCCTACAGCACACCTCCCCACTGTCCTGCTGTCCAGATGTCCTCATTCAACACCACAGCTCCCCCCTCAGCACCCCGTCATCATGCACAGCAGCTCATAGAAAATAACAGATGAAAAGTAATAAATGATGTTTCTGCAAGCTGTATTCACAGAAAAAATATATTTTAAATTCTTTCAATATATATTTGAGGCTTTATGTCCACCATCCTGTCTCTCCATCCACCTTCCCATTCTCCCTCCTGATGGTTCCCCTCTCCCTGTGTCCAACATGTGACTCACTGTGATTTGACTGAGTCCGGCCAATCGCATGGTGAGGGTGGGGGACATGAAGTATTTGAAGGCGAGGTCCAGGCTCTCCTTGTCGAAGCACAGCGCGCTGTCCAGCGGCTCCTTCACCGTGCTCCACATCAGGTCGGCCATGTTGCGAGCAGCACTCTGGCGCAGCTCCTGATCTGACAGTTTACACAGATACCTGCAGACAGAAAGCCAACATTTCCTCCAAAGTCAGAGGGATAACCGCCAACAAAACACTATTTCCATGCTCAATACTAAAATTAAAATATGACGGGGAAGGATTTGAATAATTTATCAGTGTGCCAGGACATGACACAAATTAACAACTACAGAAAAATGTTTTGTTTTTTCCTATTGCTGCCAAAAATGTGCGAACTGAAAATGTTTAGTGTGAACTAAAACAACTAGCATCATGATTAGCACTTTTATAAACAGTTTTAAAACTTTATTTACTCAAAGTAATTCAAGATGTGAGACATCCCAGAACCGAATCACCTACAATTACACACATTCAGTCTTAGGGGGGAAAAAAAAAGTTAACTCTTTCAGTTCTAGTTTTTCAGGACACAAAATGATCTGGTCTTTACCAGGTTCTAAAATATCTCAAATCAAACCTTAAGTGAACAAAAACACACGACAGATTCCACCATGTTGTTATTTATTAAACAAAATGAAGCCAAAATGAAAAAAGCTGTGAGTGAAAAACTAAATCCACCCCACGATCCGATCCAGTAGCTGGCAGAACCTCTTTTAGCAGCAATAACTCTGTAATGGTTTTCTGGAGGGCTTCATCAGCCTCTCACATGGTTGTGGAGGAATTTTAAAAGACTCTTCTTTCCATCGTTGTTTCAGTTCACTGAGGTTTGCAGACATTTGTCTCTGTTCAGCTCTCTGAAGTCCCACCACAGCATTTCAGTCAGGCTGAGGTTCTGGACTTTGACTGGACCGCTGCAGCGCCTTCATTCTTCTCTTTTTGACCCGTTCTGTTGTAGATTAGCTGCTGTGTTTGGGATCATTGTTCTGCTGCACCATGACCCAGTTCAGCCCAACCTTCAGCTGTCAGACAGATGGTCTCACATTTGAGTCTAGAATCCTTTGGTCTACAGGAGAGTTAATGGTCGACTCAATGTCTGCAAGGAGCCCAAATCATTCCCCCTCCACCACCGTGCTGACAGTTGGTATGAGGTGTTTGTGTTTATTTTCTGTGTTTGTTATTTGCCAGACAGTGCTGTGCATTATGGGTAAACGTCTCAACTCTGGTCTCATTTGCACAAAGAACATTGTTCCAGAAGTCTTGTGATTCATTTAGATGCAACTTTACAAACCTCAGTTGTGACGCCATCTGCTTTGAAAGAAAACACTTTCTCCATATGCTCAAGACCAAAAAACTGCTAAAACCCCTGCTTTTATACAGGTGCTCACACTAGTTAATCAATATATTTAGTCAGCAGCCCCTGGCTGATACCAAACCTCTTAAATCCTATGGAAACAGAAAAGGGGAATTTGGCTTTAACGCACAGCTTTTTCATTTTGTTTTTGTTAATGTTCAATTAACGATGACATGATGAAATCTGGTGTTCGTGTTTGTACACTTCAGATCATTTTTCAAACGTCTTTATTTGCAAATCCTAGAATTAAAAAAGCATGTATTTTCTTTCCCCCATGACTGTACATGTCAGCCTCAGACACTGCTGCACCCATGATACTATCTCACACAGGCTGACATTTACACACTTTACTGGGGACAGCCATAAAGAACTGTTTTTATTTTTGGCACGTAGCATTCAGCATCTGTTTTTCCTGAAAAAGCAGCAGAAATCTACTCGTCTGACCACAGAAAAAGACTCCAGTGTCTTTCTGTCCATTTGAGATGAGATGAGTTAATATTTGTCTTCCTCTTTACATAATACAGCTCAGGTTTCAGTTCTGGATGTTTGATGGGTTGCACCAAGTGACAATAATTTCTGAAGGTGCTCCTGAGACCACATGCTTTTACTGAATATAGTAACACAATGGTTTTGAAGCAGTACTGCCTGAGGGTAAAGAGGAGTTTGAGAGTTTTACCTTGTATTTGTCTCTACTCCATTTAGAAAAATACCATTTTGCTGAAAATAGAATTTGTAGTAAACAGCTCTAAAAGCAATTTTAAGAAAAATACAGAGAAGTCTAAAAGTAACATGCACTATATGGCAAAAGTCTGAAGCATTTATTTAATGTTTCTTGTAAAATTGCACACAAATCAGGTATAAAAGCCACCAAATTTATTAGAGAGAATAAGTAGCTTGCCCACAAAGTTTATGAATAACACTAGAACATTACTAATTTCAGTTTTTCAGCTTATTGCTACTCCATTAAAGTGTATGGGATATAATATCTTGTGCATCACATGTTGCTGGTCTGGGCTGCTCTTTGGAGTCTTGCTTAAATGCTAAGGATGGTTAAAAGAATCAACTTCTCAGCAAGATAAATAAAACAACATTTTAGAGCACAAAGCCTGACTGTAAATTTGGGGATTATCCTTTTAGTTTTTCTTATTCTTGTGCAAAACAGGAGAAGCAACGAGGCAGCAGCTCATCAGCCCATCTGTGTCACATGACCAGGCCTGAGAGAACGCTGCATCCTTTGGCATCACGTGGGAAGAAGCTGACTGGAGGCCCGGTAACTGTTGCTATGGTGACAGAGGCTCTTCCTAGCAACAACCGTGTGGCACTTTGGTATTTAGGAGAGAGGGCACGGATGGAAAAGGTTCACTGACAGAGTTGGAGAGAAGCTGAGGAGCAGAATCCTCACTTCATTAGACAGTGAACAGGCAGCTAATATTCACACTTTGATTAAACATTTAAAGGTGCAACAATGAAACAATAAGAAAATCAAGGGTGGTTGAATGGCTTTCATTATGTTGTCCAGACTTTGAGTGGGGAAGCTGGACAACTATGTGTTCAACAAAATTTCAGCTACTCAACTGAAGGCTTCTATTCATTGAATATAAAAGGGGAGAAGAACCAGTCAGATACATGTATATAAGTGTCCAGGTGTGCCGTTTTTGTCAGACATTTTCATGTAAATTTTGTTGGATCTTATCAGATAAATTCACCACCACGGACAGCGTGGCAGATTATCATCTTCCTGCCAACAAAACGATTGTGAAAAATCGCCAGCGTGCCCCCTCCTGGTTTAAACAAACATTTATTTCTGTAACTCACCGTATTACGTAGGTGCGGAACGGTATGATGTGCTGCATAACTGCAGGAATGTGCAACCATATTCTTATCTGTGGAAGAGACAAAACAACACAAATTAATAATCATCAAATCAGGTTGTTACAAACTACACACATTAGTTTATTAGGCAAAATGTTGGAGTTATTGCCTCCTGCTAATGACAAAAGATAATGTTTTTGCTCATATCTGTCTGCTAGCATAAAAAACAACCTTATGAACCACTGGAGGGGTTTTAACATAATTCTCATAAAGTAATCATTGCATAAATGTGTATAACTAATTAACATTTGAAGTCAACCCAATTCAAGATGGCTGCCACAAGCTTATCAACCTCAGCCAGCTCAAAAATGCCTGGGACTTATTCAAATTTACAGATATTGAGCTACAATTTCATGTGGTAGTAGCTGAGAGTCATCCTCAGCACATACTCCAAGCACGAACACAGCTCACCAGATCTCCCATTATCAAATGAGTTTTGGCAGAATGTTACTTTTAAGGTTCGACCAAAACAGCTACAAACTTTATCTCCTGCTCAGAAGATGTTTTTAGTTTAAAACTAACATAGGTTTTTTCAGTGATATGTCCTTCGTCAAGCAATGCCAGGCCTTTAATTTACATTAAAGTAGAAATTTTTCAACAGAAAAGTGTTCATTCATAAACTCAGGAGCATTAGAACTGACCGGTTTGTGCTTTTTAAAACGCTTTTAGTCATGATTTACCTCAAACCCTTGTAATCCAAGTTTTGTTTTAACTGAGACAGAAACCGTTCACTTGATGACACTCACATTAGAGACGATGGTGATGAAGGCATGGGCGATGGGAAAGGGGAGGCTCTCGGGAGTGCCCAGCTCGAAGCATTCCTTCATCAGGGAGAGGCCGTGTTTCCCGCAGAACAGGCAGACGTAACGCAGCAGGTGAAGAGGCACCTCCACATCCTGGTCACAAACACAGAGGAACACGCATCAAAACTCCAACTCAACTGGGCATACAACAACATCTGAACAAAAACAGTTTACTAGGATCATCTTCAACTAAAACTCATATGTGTTTCTAATAGAATTGTGTTGGAACTGAGGACAAGTCAAAGTCCGATCATCTGAGGACATCACAGTGCTCTCTGAAGCACCGTCTCTTCAGTCTGCAGGGAACCAAACCAGAAGAACAGCAGCGTCACTCGGTTAAGCTGAAGCAGACTTTGACAATTACCAGTTTCAAGGTAAACCAGCGTTAAAAAAAAAAGTCACAATGTCTAAACCACCACATTTTTCTGTCATTCCGTGCCTTTAAATGTTTTTAATAAGATATCAGAGACAAATCCGTTTGTTTTGTTCCCTCCCCAGTCACACACAGCACCGAGCAGCGCTCCCCCTCTCCAACCTGTTGGCGGGGGGGGGATCCATGGTGTTAAAAGAAACACGGTTGGTTGGTTGTACATTTTATCCAGCAGCTAACACGATCACAAATCGATTTAAATCTGTCCTGGGTGCAGGAAAAAGCTGAAACTGATGTTCACTTGTGTTTGCTGCCTCCTCATTTATATATGTGCAATAAAAATAAAACATAAATATATACCTTTTACTTTATATAATTATATTACTGTAACTACAAAATAACACTTAAATATGTGTTATTATTTATGCAGCATATGTAATAGTAATTGCACTTGTTAAATAATGCAAATAAATCATGTGATGTATTTTTACATTTTTGTTTTATTTTAGTAATACAGTGGAGCAATGATATTTTTGCTCATGGTTATCTTGTGAACATCTCATCCCAGCACATGCCTAAACTGAATTCAGGTTCCTAACAAAAGACAATGTATCAGGTTATTCAGTCCAATTACAGAAAAAAGAGAAAACTGGTTCTGATCCTTCACCACCAGCAAGAAGCAAAGAAGCAACTCAAGTAGCAGCTGCTGAACCTCTGTCACCGTGTCTGCGCTGACAAAAGGCAGGAACTTCACTAAACAAAGAAATGTGCTCAATGCAACGAGCCAACAATGAACATGAGAACAAAAACCCCCGATGACATCCAGTTCTGGCTCTGAGTCACGACTCAACCAAGAACATTTAGGTCAGAACTAAACTGCTGAAGACAACTCGGTTTTCATTTAAATAATCTGTCAAAACATCTCAAATAAATACATTTATTTGGTTTCTATTTTTTTTTTCAACTAACAAAAAATTACAAGTCAAATCTTTTTATTCTAATTCTACACCAACAAGAAAGACAAGATTAGAATTACTCGGCAATTTTATATTTTCTACAATTTTCTACATCTTACCATCATTTATTACATTTTAATTTAATTTCTTTCGATTTTAAAGCTTTGTTGAAATGCAATAGTGAGCATCTTGATTCTCAGTCATCACATAATTTGACTCTCGAGGCAGAAACCCGAGGCAGATTTAGTTATTTTGAGGCCTGCCACAAAGTACAGACATGGGAGGATAATGGGACATGTGTAAATCTACCAAGAGCAGGCCGTCCTCACAGACTGAGAGCCCCTGAAGAAGGAGGACAGTGAGAGAGAGCACCAAGACACCTGGGAGCTCTCTGAAGGAGGTCCAGCTTCAGCAGGTGAGATGGGACAGACTGAGCTCCAACATCTGTTGTCCTGGTTCTTCATCAGTCTGAGATTTATGGGAGAGTGGAGAAGAGGAAGACTCTGGAGAAAACTAAGATGAAAGCGCCATTAGTTTGTTTAAACTCATCATCCTCACTGTGAAGCATGGTGGTGGCAGCATCATGTTATGGGAATGGTTCTTAAAAGTCAGCCCCGGAAGGCTTGTAAAGCTAGAGAGTAAAAGGAATGCCACACAATATAGGGAAATCCTGATGCTGTCTGTAAAAGAACTACGACTTGAGAGAAGATTTATTTTCCAGCAAATTAACGACTCGAAGCGTACAGCTAAAACTAGAGAACTGCTTTACAGACAACAAGGTCAATGTTCTGGAGTCAAAGCTCAGACCTAAATCCAATAGAGAACTTGTGGCTTGACTTGAAAAGGGCTCGTTTTCTACACAACCTGCCAGAGCTTGAGGAGTTTTGTTAAGAAGAATGGGGTAAAATTTCAGAGTCCAGATGTGTGAGACTGACAGAGACTTGTCCACACAGAGTCAGAGCTGTGATTTCTGTCAAAGGTGATTCTACTGAATACTGATGTGAAGGGGGTGAATAGTTATCTTTTTTTACAATACATTTTATTTACATGTTATTTCTCTGTAGGAATCAGTTTTTACCTCATCAATGAGGAGTTATTTTTATTTTTTTGTCTTAATTTTGTCAAAAAGACCAATTCATATTGACCATGACTGATTTATGGTCGTCAGCACACCTGATGGTTTTAATGGTTCCAAGGACGAGATGCAGCTCAGAGCAGGTGGAGATTTTTCTGCTGCAGGTCCAAAACTCTGGAACGGTTTTCCACTGCATGTTAGGAACCTTACTTTCTGTTTTTATATCTCGTTTAAAAACCCAGTGTGAGATGAGTTTGACTCTACTCTGCTTTTATCTATTTGTTTGAGTTGTTTTAGTGTGCTTGTTTGTTTTATTGTACAGCACTTTGTTGCTGTTTTTAAGTGTCTTCTAAACAAAATGGAATAGTGTGACAGCAATAAAAGCATAAAACATCCAAGGGGAAAACTGACATTTTATAGACACTGTATATTAAGGATTCATTGTCACTGTTATGTTGCTATGAGAAAGAATTGCTTAATAAGCTTAAATTTTAAAAAAGAAGGCTGTAGTTTGACAAGCCATTAGCATAGCCTGGATGAAGACTTTTGTCTCTTCCTCCACACTCTGTGCTCTTTGACTGATGTCAGGACTGCTAAGGTACTAACTACTGATAACTATTAGACAGAACACCACTTCAAAGTTGATTGGACTGTCCCTTTAATCAATTACCAAGTAAGAAAATGAAGATGCAGCAGCAGCTGCTACAACCAGCTCACGGTAGGCAACGTGTCTACAAGTTCTTTTAAGAGTTGTTAAATCTGTTTATTTAAGTTAAGCAGTTATTGTTATATTGTATAAAATGAAAAACACATTATTTTTCTTCTCTTTCCAGCTGCTCCCTTCTGAAGGGGTCTCCACAGCGAGTGAACTCTGTTTTACACCGTATGTCCATCCCAATGTAACCTGGGCTCCAATCTGCAGCCTCAGGATTATGAGACGGCAACACTGGCCACTGAACTACCACGGCAGAAAATGACAAATACACACTTACTAAAAATCATATATGAGCTGCCCTGATTTCTAAAGATCAACTGGTCATAGAAAAGTCTGATCTGGAAAATAGTGTCTTGTTGTAGCTCCTTGTTAGGTTTGTATTATTAGCAGCTGAAGTATATATAAAAAAAAAATCTTAGCTTTGTAGTTTAGCCAAAACCTTTCCTCTTTTCTCTTCTGTTTTTTAGTTTTGACTGTGGAACAGTTTAATGTGTCAGAAGGGGGGGGTGCATTTATGTATTTATCATTTCAAAGTCTTTTAGGACTGTACTTATTCTAAATACTCATTTAACAAAATTTACCAGCACAAATAAAAAAAAATTAATCTGGGCTGTAAGTTTATTAGGTATTTATGAGGCCCAAGGCAATCGCTGACCTTTACCTAGCAGTAAACCCGCCTCTGGCTGAAACACATCTGCATTTTTCATTAGTTTTTGCTCAATAACTATCGAACACACAATTTTGTGCTTTTATTTATACAAGGCTTGTGTGCACAACATGAAAAATAATCTCTGTTATTTCTGATCACATGATATTGGCGGTTATCCAGAACAGACGTTTTAAGCTTCTGTTTCTGTGTAAAATAATAACTTCAAGCTCTGGAAGGTCTTCAAACACACTAGAAGTCACTGAATATCAAAACCAGCTGAGTGCACGAGATGAAATGCATTCAAATCGAGTCACGCAGCACAACCGGGCTGACAGAAGCAAGTGGAAACGTTCATATGATGGTTTTTATTTTTGGACACCGAGTTGCCCCAGTGTCAGGTTCCTCAGGCCAGAGCACAGATAACCTCTCTATCAGACCTTGGATCTAAACCCAACACTGACATCAGACTCAAAGAGCTGGGAACTGGAAGTTGAAGCCGTAACGGGACTAGTTTCCCTGTCGGCTGGTTCCAGCACAAGTTATAAGCCTCGCCTCCTCCATGTAAACAAACTGGACATTTCTCTTGATAAAAATAAGAAATTCATCTCAGATAAGACCATGACTGCATGTGAGGAAGTAAGACTTACAGCCCCCAGAAATGGTAAATGACTTGCACTTTATCTAGTCCAAGGACCCCAAAGGACTTCACACTACAATCATTCACACACTGATGGCGGTAAACTACATTGTAGCCACAGCTGCCCTGGGGCGGGCTGACAGAAGTGAGGCTGCCATCACACCGGCACCACCGGTGGGCCACCAAGCCCTCTGATCACCACCAGTAGGCAAGGCTTAAAGAGCAGACTCCGGTTCCAAAGACACCAGGTGAACCGGGTCCTGCTGCCTTTCATTCCCAACAGCGACAGAAAGCGCAGATACCGGGTCCATCAGTTTCACACGCCCATCGGTTTAACAAGCTAATCAAATTTAGTGTTTTTAATCAACTAAGCAGAGAAAAGTTGAAATCTCGGCCATAAAGCTATCAGATCTTAAATTATCTACAACTCTTTATTGAAAATGTGGTTGTTTTTTTTAATTATCAGCAATTGGTCTACACTACATCTAACTACAAGTTTTAGGGTCATTTGAAAATGAGCGGATGTCTGCTCCGCTATCCGGACACAAAATGTCTCCATGTCCATTTCAAGAGAAGGACACTGCTGTCACTGATTTTCAGGAAACAAGAATATTAGAGCTAATAAAGCAAAGACTTGCTGCCGGATGTGGATTAATGCTGAAGTAATCTCCTCCCCAGTCCAAAGTAAAGTGTTTTTCTGTACTTTTCTCTTATTAACCTGTCCCTCCCCCGATGTAAACTGCTGCAGCTCATTTCCTCCTCATGTTCACACAGCAACCACTTCAGAGGTCACGTGACAGCGTTGGCCACATGCAGGCCCGTCGTGTTTTTCGTCTGTTTCAGCAAATCTGAACGTGATGTAGGCCAGCATCTGCTTTCTAGACCACCCCTCCCCCCCACCTGTGTTCGCCTGCTGTGCAAACGCTGCAGCTGTCAGGCCAGGGAGCAGAGCTGTTCGTGCAAATCAATAAAAGCCATTTCAGAAATGAATAAATATAACCGGCGAGAAAAATTAAAAGAACAAGACTAAATTCAATTAAAGTTTCACAAAATTCCTTCCTCCTGTTGGTTTGACTTCATAAAAGAATTTGCAAAAATGCAGAATTGGCATCATGGAAAGACCAAAGTCAGGAAAAAAAAGCAATAACTCTTACATTCATGTCACAGAAGGAGCCGAGGATGTTGCTTTCGTGTGAAGATATGTCCTGAAAATTAGACAAACATGGACACAACAGAGTTAGAAGACGTCCTATATTGGAAGTCAAAGTTTGTCTAAATGCTGCTTAGTTAATCCAGTCAGCAAAAAAACAAATGTTTACCTCCTGGAGCTTGGTTTTGTTTGCATTTTGAAGAAACATACTATTTGATCAAGGGACTTTAAGATTAAAATATTAGATGGGTTTTTATTACTTGCAAACACATTTTTGAGATGAATCTTACATCATTTTAACAAACCTTTTTATAGCATTTTGTGACAAGAACATATATTTACATTTAGGACTGAATTCAACAACAGCACTTTTTTTTTGCAGGCACAAATTTAAATTTAGCACATTTGTGTAATTCTCAAAACCCCCACAAAAGAAGATGTGTGCCTTAAACTTTGATGCTAATCAAACAGTATCTCTGTGAAGGCACAGTTAAATGAGAGGAAAAACAGTGTGTATTTTTATGGAAATTAATGCCAGGACACAAAGAGCCCAACTCTGACAGACCAACGCAGATTGGGACGTCACAGCGTGGAATTTTTTGTAACCGTTTTGTAAAAAAGTGTTAAAGTTTCCAACTGAGAGTTTAGTTATGGAGAGGAATGTGTTCAATTACACAAAGGAACATTTGAACAGCTCTCACGAGTCAGAACATTTGAGTTTTAATAACTGTAATCTTGGGGGAGTTCGTCACCTAGCGATGATGTTTGTGCAGCTCTACATAAAGTTACAAGAAACAATTCTTGCAAGAAGAAACAACAACTTACTTTAAGGATGCAAGTCTGTTGGAAGGAGTTCTGTTTTTGTGAAAAGTTCACCTTTCATCAAGCAGAGGTATGCCTTAGTAGGTCTTATATTTAGCTACAGATGCACCAGCTGTTTGTTAAAAAGGCTTAAAAATGTGTGGACTTGGAAAATACAAGTCATTAAACACAACTGTGTAAGTTTTATGACCTGTAAGTCTGATAATAACAGCTAATGAACTCTAAATACTGCTGCATTATATGTGCAGCAGAACAATCGAGCAGTAGGGATGCGGTTCAATAATGAAGAACACATCAGTGATCAGGGTCTCCTTACCTCTAAAGTGGGGTGTGTGTTGTGTTTGTAGGCTGTGTAGAGGGGGAACTGGATCTGAAAAATCTTGGCAGCACACAGCAGCAGTTTTTCTCTCTCCTCTGTGGTCCAAGAGCCGAAGGGATCCTGGCTGTCACTGACGTCACTGCCAGCTGCAGCGCCATCCTCACCCTCCCTGGACTCGCTGCCGCCCCCCCCAGGTCTCGGTGCTTCCACCCGGGCCTCCTCTGTGCGGATGGAGCCCTGATCCTGACTCTGAGTCTTGTTCTGGCTCAAGTCAGGTGTGTCTGCATCCTCCTCAGCAGAGTCTCTCTCCACGTTCACAGGTTCGTCCTCCCCCGGCAAGGTCGGCTGGGGGAGGGAGCTGGGTGCTAACTCGTCCCTGCTCCATTCAGACCCGGACCCTTTGTGTGTGCGGTTCTGGGCACTGCAGAGTCTGTTCCTCAGGCTGCTGATCTGAGCGATGACCAGGTTGATGAGAGCGTAGATTAGCTGATTAAAGACCTCCAAATGTTTGTACTCTTTGAAGCAGCAGAGACATTGCCTGCAGGAACAACACAGAGGAGTAAAGAAGTGGTAAGTAAGCAACAAAAATGGCTTTATTCTAAAACAAGATGAACCAAGGTCTCACAAAGGACTGTGGAACATCATTTATGTATTACAAAAAACATTAGCAGTCTCTATTTTTATGGTAGTTTGATTTTAATAAAGACAAAATACCAACAAAAATATGCAGAGAAAAATACATTTTATGAAAGTAAAGAACTGATTTGCACATCATTGAGGGAAATAAGGTTTTTGATCTCAAACAACCCAACCTGAATTCTGGTGCCCACAGACTGGTTATGTACCAGTAATTTGTGGGCCACAGAATCTGTTTGTACCACCTTTCCGTCACCATGGGGAGGACCAAAGAGCTGTCAAAGGACATCTGAAACAAGACTAGACTGGACTACAAGACCATCAGCAGGAAGCTTGGTGAGAAATTGCCAACTGTTGGTGACATTACCTGGAAATGGAGGAACTACAAAAGACCATCAGAATGACCACAATCCCCAAGAACACCATTGGTAACACTCTGTGCTGTAATGGATTGAACACTTACAGCACTAGACCACATCTATGTTTAGTGGTACCGTATTTTCACGACCATAAGGCGCACATAAAAGTCTTAGATTTTCTTCAAAATGTGCGGCGCGCCCTATAGTGCAGTGCGCCCTGTGTGTGCGTGTGTTGTTGTTGTAAGGCAGACGTAGTAGAGAACACCATGAGAACGTTAAAGGGGGAAGTGTGGGCGTAGAAGAACGGGTATGTGTGTTATGCAGAACATCGTTGTTTTAACAACCCTGAAAATGGCAAAGAGACGCTTATGAAGCACAGTTTAAACTGAAGGCCATCAGCTACGCGGAGGAACATGGAAATCGAGCAGCCGTGAGAGAATTTAAGATTAATGAATCCATGGTTCGCAAGTGGAGGAAGCTGAAAAACAAGCTCCAACAGTTCAAGAAGACGCAGCTGAGCTTCTGCGGAAATAAGGCGAGGTGGCCCGAGTTGGAGGAAAGACTCGAGCAGTAGATCATCGAGCAAAGAACAAGTGGGAGAAGCGTTTCGACGGTCACCATTCGACTAAAAGCAGTAACGCTAGCAGAAGAAATGAAAATTGAACATTTCCAAGGAGGTCCATCTCGGTGCTTTCGTTTCATGAAACTGTGCCATTTTTCCATCCGGACCAGGACTACGGTAGTGCAGAAACTTCCAGCGGATTATAATCTTCCGCTCCTACTGCAGCAAACACATCCAGCCCAGCCACATCACTAACATGGACGAGGTGCCGCTCACCTTCGGCATCCCAGGGAGTCACACCGTGGGCGTAGATTGTATATAAAACCCGCGCCCTATAATCAGGAGCGCCTTATGTGTGTGTTCAATACAGTAATGGCACACAAAAAACTGAGACTGCGCCTTTTAGTACGGTGCGCCTTATGGTCGTGAAAATACGGTATATATGCCTTCTTAAAGACCTTAATTGTGCTACAAGATTTCAATCCATCACAGTGTAGTGTGTTATCCATGATGTTTTTGTTGATTGTGGTCCCAACTGTCTTCGGGTCATCAACAAGCTCCTCCTGTGTAGCTGTGAGATGATCCCTCACCTTTCTCATCATCACCCTCAGCCCATGAGTGAAGCTCTTCCAGACTTAACGGTCAGACTTGAACCGTTTTTGTCCAAACTGAGGCCATCAAAGAGCCATCTACCACAGGTAAGATATTAACTGTTCATAACTTTTCCAAAGAACCCCTCTTCAAAATAGCTAAAAAGATGTGTTTTAAGAAGAAACCTTTTAATAATGTTGAGTTAAAATTCTTAGATTTGTTCCCCTTCATTGTCAGTATTCTGCATATCAAAGTGAAGCAGATGTGGAGCTGCAGGTCTTACAGTTTTTGCAAACCCTAAACTTTCAAACAGAAAACAGTAAAACAAGCACAAACACTGGTTTATTTGAGCATCATTATGGAAACCAGTCCAAGCAGCACTTACCTCTGTGTCCAGGAGCTGATGTAGCCCAGCACCCGCAGGGCATGTTCTTTCTTCAGCTGGAAGCCCCCCTCACTGCCGTCTGCATCTGAAACTGAGGAGACAACACAAGTCTGAGGACTGTAGGAAGTGACTTTTTACCTACATAATGAGAGCTGCCTATACACTTCCAGTGAAATACATACAAAATAATTCAAATGAAAACAGCAGAAGTGTTTCTTCTTCATACAGTTTAACGCAAGGTTGCAAAAATAAACATCTTCACTTGATGTTTATTGAATTCATGGATTAGTCAAACATACTAGAAATTGGATCTTCTATAATAAATTGGCAGATAGATGAAGAATGTGACGGTGAAGTGTTACACCTAAAGGCTGTCTTCTGTTTGTTGAAATGAATCTACTCCAGGTAGTTGTTAGTTTGACTCCACCATAAGAATTTATAAGAAGATCTGTAGGTTTTAATTATATTTATATTAAAAGCTCAGATTTCCTTTGCTCTTCAAGTACCCTGTTTCATAAACCCCTTGCAGAATATTCACTATTCCTAACAACCTAATCTAATATGATGGATAACACAGATATTCTTACACTTCATCTTTATGCCCTTTTTCATTTCAAAATTACAGACTTTTCCCAGGCTCAGATTTCCAGATTTTCTGATCAATTGTCGGCCATTTCTGACACTCAAGTTGAAACCTTTTCTGTTCATAAAAGGAACTGCTGCTTCAGGAAAAAACAGGGGAAATTTTTTACCTGTTTTTGTAATGATTTTATGGTCTTAAAGTATTTGTCAACACAACATGAGATTTGTTTTGTGAAACTATTATGTTATGTTAATATTATGTTATGTTAATATTATGTTATTACGCTTTAGGTTACTTGTGGCTCACTAGCTGCAGAATATGCAGAAAAGGGAAAATAATTTGCACAAAGAAGTATAACAAAATTAGGGCTGGTTTGAAACTTTTGCACAGTGCTCCATGTCTATATTTTATACTAAATCCTTATAAAAGGAAGAGTCTGAAAAGAAATGATTTTCCAGACTATTTCTTGTTTATCATACTTTTCAAGACTGTGTAGGAGTTGTATTTATAGCAAACTAAGAAGAAAGGACAAAATATTTCACAAAAAGTGATATTTTTTTGAAATAATCAAAACAGAATAACTTTGTAGGTAATCTCTAAAACCGCTTGCTGATAAGAGTCAAACATCAACTGATTTTACATTTTCTTTGACAGGTAAAAAGCAGAAATTCCTATGAACAAATGGTCCTGAGTAAAAGTACAAAGAACAGTATTGGGGTTGGCAGCTCTAGTTTGGAGACTCTCTCATTTAATACTGTAAACTCTCAGAGCTCCAGTCTAAAGTTGCTGCTTTTGTTGTGGCCTTAAGAGATCCACATCACACCCGCCCAGCTTCAGGGGATCAAATGTCTTCGCTGAATTTCTGACCTGAATTCAGCCACAAAGACGCACAAGATAAAACAGAAAAAACCAGCTTTGACTCTGTTGTCCTGCCTGTAAGGCAGGATTGGTTTCAGATCTTTGTGTAAACAGAAGTTCCTCGACATCATCAACACACAGAGCAAAATCTGGCTGATTTCTTCTTTTCCTTCTGCAGTGGTGATCAGATTATGTTTCACCTCATCTACAGCGATTTCTGAGAACGAGCACTCAGGTGCGGGCATAAAACTGAATTATGGCAGCAACCGTGTCACGTGGATCTAAATACAAAAGAGGAGGAGGAGGAACACCTTTACTCTGTGTGATTACAATCTTCATCTCGGCAGTGGCTCAAACATTCACACACACTGCAGGTGTTTAAATATGGATGCTCCAGCTGTGACTCTGTAATAAATGCAGCACAGATGAAATGTGGTTTTGCTGGTGGTCTGAAGCGTTCACTGCTTAAATGTCAGAATCATCACAAACCTCTCTGTGCCTCTTAGTTTCCAATCTGTTGACGTTTTTAAAGATTTTCAGCTGAGTTACTGGACAGAGTTAAAAATAATCTGTAGGAAACGGTCAACATTTTGTCACGTGAGCTGGTTGCTGAAATGATGCAACTGAATATGTATTTAGCACTGATAAGGAAGAACATTTAGTCTTTTTCAATGTGTTAGAAAAGGGCAAAACTATCCAAGCAGAGCACTGTTCAAGATACAGTATAGCAGGGGTCTCCAAATGATGTACCACAAGCCAAATTAGGGACAGACATTTTAAGCTAAGACTCCTGCATTTATTCAACTCTGTGTTCAGTGTTGTGTTTTAAAAAAGCACTCCTAATAGAAATGCACCATTTGAAAACAACTTGTCACTACCAGGTGCTGGTGTAAAAATAAATATATAAATATTTTAACTAGACTTTGAAATTTCGAAAAAAACAGTGCCGATCCCCAGCTCGGACCCAGACTCAAATGAAGTCTTATTTGGACCCAGACTGGTTGTTCAATTTCAATATCAATAATTTTTTATTTTTTTACCCGTGCACACTTTCTAGCATTTACAGTAATCAATAGTTAAGTGTGCTCATTACAACTAGGCCTTCTCTGCCCTTCCAAACATCACACACACATGCAGATGTAGACTTTCTAACATTAGGCAACACTCACGAGTGGATATGCGGCAGCCTACTGATGTTTCTGTACAGATGCTACACAATTACACCCAAACCAGGAACATTTCGCTCATTTAATAATTTGAGCGCATCACACATAGGTTTGAGAGCTGAGCCGACCAAGTCAAGATGCAAAATTTACAACACACAGGATTTACTGAAGACAATCCAGAAACAAGTGTGTGTGTAGGTACAACCAGGTTCAGTAAAAAGGCTACAATACACAGGACTGTGTAATATAGCAAGTGTATTCACAATATCAAGTTTTCCCTTATCAAAAATGACTATGTCACAAATATAGAGTATAACCTTTAACAGCTATTTTTTAGCATCTGCATCTAGCTTCTCCCAGCTTCTTCAAATGCATCATAGCTCACTCCCGTCCCCTCCCAAAAACCCTGGCAGAGCACCCTCCCCCAGTAATTACGCTCCCTGCAGGTTTATTACTGAGACTGGCTCGGCTTTTTAGCTCATCTCCAGCAGAATTATGCTGGACTTTCTGAAAGTGACTTGTTTGCCTGCGTCTTTGAGGAAACTCAGGTGGCTGTGTGTGCTATATGATGACTCACAGACTTAAGCTAACAATAACCTGATAAAACTGTCAGACACAACGCCAACAGGTTTATTTTGGTTCCTGTGCTGCTGTCTCGTAGCCTCTCCAAGTATATTTGGAGCAGGTCTTTATGCTTTAACATTGGTCATTTTATTAAGCTTCTGGTCAGAACGAGTCGTGTTTATTTTAAACCTAAGTCACCTATAATGACCGTGTTCACTATGTGACATGAGCTGCTGTTCTAATCTGGTCATCTAATATGGTTCTGATGTCGGGTGCTTCGCTCATGTGTTTGTATTGTGTTTATGAGAACAGATTGAGTTCACTTTATGTTTGCGATTACTATTTCTGTAGTCGATTTGCATCAAATGGTGCCTGAATGTTGTGGGGTGACCGGTCAGAAGACTGTCTTCATGTTTGACAGATTGCATATTAATGCTAGTTCTGAAGATGGACTGATTAAAAGTCTCTCCAGCTGTCGGATTATGTGAGAGGACAGTTGTGAGTGTTGTTGTTTTATTATCCAAGTGTGAGAACAGCTGCATTAGGTTCTAGGGTTAAATTAAACAATAATACAGTGACTAAAAGGAGGATTTAAAAAGACTGAGATATATCGTATATCGTGATAAAGCTGCGATATTAATTTTTGTTGGTGTCGCCCAGCCCTAACAACCCTGTTGTGAATGACTCTTGGTCACTTTGTATCCCCATGTTTGATCAGGCAGCACACAGAGCTACAGCAGACGGGCAGGAAGGCTGGAAAGTCTGGGTACAAAGTGACCAACAGCTGCTGGAAAAACTCTGCAGCAAAATGAGCCAAATAAAGAACTGTTTCACACAACGCTGTGCTTTTCTTTTTTAAAATCCCTCATTCTTTTAGGATGAAATTTGAAACCATTTTTTCTTGTTTCTCCAAAGGTTTCCATGGTGACAGATGGACCTCCTGTGTTTTCTTTAAGCAGCTGAAGTTCTCACAGCCTTTCCACCGAGCTGAGTGCATCGTTCCCAGTTTGGAACCAAGCAAACAGCAAATCCAGGATTGAAAGAGATCCAAATGTTTGACTTATACTTTTGGTTGTTGTTGTTTTTTCAAAAATAGTCCATATTTTTGAGTGATCGCTTTAAAAAATCCATTGATATATTTCTATACTATCATATCCACCTTTTGCCTTCTTTGGTAACTTGAACACTTGGAGTCCAAAGGAATTACTGAACTTCCTATTACTGCTGTGTTCTTGTAACTCTGCTTTAGTTGGTTTTGGTTTGTGCGTTTGTTGAAAGAAAATATGCATTTTACCACCCTCAATAAAGCCTAGATTCCAGCCCTGGGTCTGTAGTTTCATTTTAGTTAATGGGAGCAAATCTTTGGAAGTGTCTTCCATTTTCACAGAGGATCCCTGGAGTTCAGCCTCAGAGGCCATCAGGTTCTGACTCATTCACATTGGTTGGACCACTAACAGACAAGAGTTACCGAATTATGATAAACTGCTTGAATTTAACACAGGTTAACAGAAATTAGGATGTACAAACATGCAAAAAAATCATTTTAAAAGATAAGTTTAATTTTTAGAGTGAAAGCTAAAATTGTGATTTATTTTTAGTTTCATAAAATGTGAAAAGAGAAGTTTAAACTCTTTCTAAGAGCTTGTGTGTTAAGATTAGCTGGTCTTTTCTCATATTTGTGGCTGGAAACTGTCGAGCTGCACTGGTTGTAGCTCTTTTAATAAATTCATGCTGTAGGAGTCGGCTCCTCCTGCTGACCTACATGTGAACTCTGACCACATTTCCTTCTTCGAGTCTTCACTGTGGCTGTACTGACATCAGCGGTTACTCCAGCTTCTAACACGAATCAAGCTGCTTCCACTGCGAAAAACAAGAACACTGATGTCTTCTCAGATGCCTTTTTACCAGATGATACTTGAAATAAAGGCACAGAAAGCATATGTATGCTTAAGGAACAGAGTGTACAGAACGTACAGGTGTCGGGATCACAGATAAGGCCAAGATCAGGAATATAAACACCTAAATGGAAGTCTGCTGGTCTTTGGTTCTGTCATCTTTAAAACATATGTCTTTAACAGAAAGCACCTTATCTTCCAGCTACAGCAGCGATTCAGCCATTCAGGGAACAAGACTGACAGCAGGTCTTCAGCACTGGAATATTATGAGCTTAATTAACAGTAATTAAAGTTTGGACCTCAAAACTTCATCTTTGCAAAACATGTTTAAATTTGAAGTCATAAATCAGCCCTTGTCGCAATATGAAGGAAATCTGCCCGTGCGATCCAAGTCTGTGTAACAAAGATTTGTGTTACTAATACAAGAAGTTAATCGGTGTGAAGAAAAGGAAGAGAACAGATGTGTGTGATTAACATCTGTTCACACTAGACATTTGACGGTTACCAGTTTCAAGGTATACCCCGGTGTTAAGAAGTCACGGTGTGAAAACTGCTGAATTTGTCTGTCATTCAGCTGTGTACGGTAGCTGTGGGGTCTCCTGAACTGTTACGCTCACTAAAAAGAAAAGACGACAGTTGTTTGTACATTTTATTCAGCTAATAACGCCGACAGTCATGGCCTATCTACCAGAGCAGCAACATCCATCTCTCTTTTCAAGATAATTTTTGCAACAAGCTACAACGTTAGCATGTTAGCAGATAAAATATATAGCACACTGCAAGCTAGCTATGGAGGCTAACTTCGGCTTGTCAGGCTCTCATCGCTACTTTACAAAGAGCCGAACAGCAGAGAATACGTAAAAGCCTGCCTATTAAGCATGATTATTTTAGAATTGTTCTACTTTAGTTTGGTCGGCCAATTGTGTTTCTGCCACTTGAGGAACTGATAAGAAAGGAAAACGACAGCCGTCCGTTTACTTATTTCTTCTAAAAAGGAAACACGGCTCGTTTCTGGGTACATAACATTGGTCCAAACATAAAACAATTCAAACGGAAACATCAGCTCACACAGTGAATGTCACCTATTAATGTACAGAGCTGCCTTAAGTGTCATTAAACAAGTTTGTCATCTGTCTTTAAAAAAAAAGCACTTTAAAAACAGCCTGACTCTCTGATGTTAGATGTAAAAATGAATCTCAATAGTTGTAATTAATTTAAAAATTCAACCTTAATCCTAAATATCTTCAATACCAGCCCATGCCTACTTCACACATACAAAAACAAACCTTTTTTCTTTGTGTGAACTCTGGGGAAACAGAATTGTGACTTTTCTTAAAGTCTTCTGCTTTTTAATCTTAAGCAGATGTTAAAAAAACAACCTAATATCCACTCTATTATTTATGCAGTTTTCCTAATTACAAATTCATTTGTACCCACCAACAAACATCTAGTTTTTTTCAGGCAGATTTATTGCCCATTCTGACAAAGTCTGGTTTACAACATCAGGAATTCTTTGTGTAGAACTGGTCTGACTTAGCCCCGAGGCAGGAAAACATTTGTCAAATATAATTCTGTTGTTAACCTTCATTTTCTCACTCTCTTTCTGTTTCCCATAAGCACATGCTGCTGCAGCAGATCTGAGGTCACAGGTCACCTCCAGACACGGCACATGGACCTGCCAGTCTTGTTGACAGAGCTGTCGCAGCTGACAGCCTCCACCCGCCGTGGAAGCCCCCGCCATCCTGCCCTTCCACAGTTATTTGTAATGCGAGGTTTTAAACGTCGCCCTTCGATTAACAAACAAAAACTAGACTTTTTTTTTTAATCACTCGTACAAAAATTACAAAGCTGCTATCCAGAAGCAACAAGTCTCACAAGCTGATAAAATAAGAAATACAGCTGCCAACTTCACAAACAGTTTTACATCTGCAATGTTTTAGTGTTGCTGTGTGCGCTTCAGAACCAATAACTTCTAATCAATTGGCTCAAACAGGGCGGACAGTTTCTGTACATATGATCTGGTTGGATTTCCATCAGTCACTGGTCATCTGACAAAGACCAAGGTCAACCCCTCACCCTGAAATATAATTATCTTTTTGGAGTTAGTCACATTTTACCATCTCCTGTTTCACCCTGACAAATATCTCTCTGCACAAAGCCAAGGCTGTAAAGAATTAAGGGTTAGCATTCCTTGGAGGAATGCATATCACCTGCCAGCTTTAAGGCCAGAGTTTCAGACTGAGATCATCTTCTGTTGAGAAATAATGTAGCTGTTTTGGTCAAACCTTGAAAATAACATTAGGCACAATCTCAAATGATATCGCGAGTGCTGTTAATGACTCTCAGCTACTACCACATCAAATTTTAGCTCGATATCTGCTAAACTGATTGAGTTATAGCTTTTTTTGTGCAGGGTAATGTCAATTAACTGTGGCAAGTATCCTAAATTGGATTGACTCCAAAAGTGAATCGACTGTACATGTACGTCTAATGATTACTTATACGTAAGTTTCATTAAAATTTATCTAGTGATTCATGAGATATTTTGCTGACAGACAAAAGCACACACACACACAAGCATAGGGTGACTTGGAGCACCACTACATGCACCACTCTCACATATGAACAATGGGGAAAACTCTGAATTTCAGACCCCCTGTTCCTATTTTAACAATAATATCAGTCGATATGTAGTCTTCTTTTGTCGCTCCCCTTAGGGGTCACTAAAGCAGATCTGCCTCCATCTATCCCAGCATCCTCCTCTGTCACACCAACCCTCTGAAGATCCTCCGTCACTACATCCATGAACCTCCTCTGTGGTCTTCTTCTGTTCCTCCTCCCTCCATAGTCAACATATTTTGTCCTGTCTGCACACATCCAAACTACTCAACCTGAGCTGTCCCTGTGTTGGACTCCTTTATAATCCTGTCCTTCTGGTTGCTCACAGTGAAAATCTGAACATCATCTGTCACTCATCTCCATCCACTCCACCTGCCTGCTCTCTTGTGTTCTGTCCATTGTTTTGGATCGTTGACCCCAGGTACTTCAACTCATCCACCTTCAGTACCTCTACTTCTTGCAGCTTCACCGTTCCACCAGTCTCTCTCTCTCTCTCTCATCACACACAGATTCTGTCTTCCTTCTGTGAATTTCATTCCTCTTCTTCTCCAGAGCAAATCTCCACCTCTCCAGGATCTCCTTCACCTGCTCCCTACTCTCACTACAGATCACGAAGAACTCACACAGACCTGCCTGCAGCAAATTGTAAAAGACAATGATGTAAACAGGAGCAAGGCTTACCTACCTGCAGCTTTAATGGGTTAACTTTAGAAACAAAAGCCAGGTATCTGTGTGTGTGTGTGTGTGTGTGTGTGTGTCCAAAACAAGAGCTGAAACTGTCCAGGATCTAATACAATCTGGACCTTTCATCTACTCAGACATTTTAACAATAAAATACAACAAACGGTGTTCAGGTAACAAAGAAAATGTGCTTTATCTTGTTTTAAGTTACATAAATTGCTAAATTGCAATCCATATGAGCACAGTCATCACAATAAAAGTCACAACAAAACTCCATTAATCACACAATATCAGACAAAGAAAAAAAAACCGTTTTAATTAGCCTCATGCTAACTTTGAATAATTGAGGCTTGCCAGGGTCAGGTGATGCAGTGTTTAACAAAGTGGTGTCAAACACAGGATACACAAAGGCTGCATTCGTACTACAACTCAATTTTCAACTATTTAATCGAACTTAAAACCGGGTCTACCGTGGAATAAAGACAAATCTTATTTTAAGTGTTTCAGATTGCCTTGAAGTGCAACAAGGCCCGACCAGCACTACAAATTTCTCCAATAAAAGCCACATCGCTTTTCACAAATATTAGCTTAAGTTGACATTAGCCAATACGGTTTGGTAGCAACCTTGTAATGAAATTTACAACTAAATTAACAAGTAGCACAGCTGGTGTATAAAGAAAAAAACACCACACTTCAACAAAAGCATGCAAAAGCAACCGAGAATTACCGAAGTGCTTTTGATAAAAATCGCCTCATTGTAGCCAGTAATTTTCTGGGCTAGCTTAGCTGTGGCTAGCTAACGCTTCACAGAGGAGCCAAAACACTGATAAAAAATGTCTGCTCGCATCTTCATGTCAGCACTCTTAACGGAGGGGGTATTTTGGAGAATTAGCTGGGCATTTGGAGAGTCGGGAAGGTTCGTGTGTAAAACAATGGGAGGCAGCGGAGTGGACATCGTGCAGAGTGACCTGACAAACACATCAAACAAAGTCAGCCAGCCCTGCTAGCTCAGCGGCTAACTTAGCAGGCTAACTTCTTACCCGTGGAAGCCGACTCTAATTCTATTCCTTTGCATCTATTTCATGTCCACCGTGCAACCGTGATGAAGTATTTCACCTCACGACTGTAGTGCAACCGATAAGATAATTTCGGTACCCTGGAAGTTGGATTTATTTGGGGTGTTTGACAGACAGGCCCAGAAAATGGCATCAGCCTTAAACCGAAACAGTCCGACCGCAAAAACACAAATGTCACCGACCAAAAACAACGCTTTGCCAGTGTCACCAAGTTTACTTATTTGGGGCTGAAAAAAAGACCTGGATGGAAACGTGCGCAAATCAAGAAACCACTTAAAACTTATATTTAGCTAGTCACCAAGCTAACATGCTTCCAGCTTTAGTGAGCATCGATGCTAAACATCAAGCAGCTAAATCAGCATCATCTGATGGAAATAAAATGATTCGTTTACTTACTTTCATTTAAAACCTCCACCAGTTCAGCGCAGTTTTCACACATTGTTCATGGAGAGGAAAACTGAGTGCGCCTACTCAAACCATTGCACTGGAAACTGTTGTTGGCTGCTTGTAGTTAGTTGTTTTGGGGATATTAAAAAGGCCCAGTGAAGGGGGTGATTAGTGAAGGTTATTCCACTAAATGAAACCTGGGAACAGCAAGGTGGAGGACGTGATTTACATCCAAGCGAAGATGGTGTTCACCAAAAGGTGAAGAGGCACTGAAGGATAGAAGTCTATCACCAATCTGAGCGTTACTGGAGAGTAGAAACAGCAGCCATGATGAAAAAGGAGGGGAGGGGGTCGATACAGCATGTCGGCTGTTCGGCATTTTCCGTGCGGTGCCCTTCGTCTGTTCGTGTTTTTTCGCTTGTCTCGCGATATTTCCCGAACACGGTCTCAAGGGCAAACGAGCACAACAAGAAATAATCGCCTCAGCTCTAACCTTTTGTGTTTGAGGCAGTTATTACCGCATTTTCATTAAAAATGTATTTTTAATAATTGCCTATTCTTGTGCAGATTAAAATGAAACAAAACTTGAATCATGCTAGCACGCTAATCTTGGACTTAAGAAATAATCTCCAGCCTATAACGTACGAAACCACTGGGGTTCCCAAAATCCGGACCGCGGTCCGCATCCGGACACAAACGAATCCAGTCCAACTTTATTTGTAATGCACTTTAAAACACCACAGCGGACCAAAGTGCTGTACAGAGTCAACTATAAAACATGGCTCACACAAGACAAGAAAACATAGAGACAGAAAAGTAGGGTGAGGCCAGGACATTCAAAGATTTAAAACCAAATAAAATAATTTAAAAATGGATCCGAAAATAGACAGGCAGACAGTGGAGTGAAGATAAAACAGGGGAAATGTTTTTGTATTTACATGTGCCAGTTAAAAGCTGTGCAGCAGAATTTTGGACCCTCTGCAGTCAGGCAATGGAAGACCCACAGCCTCCATCTGAAGGGAAGTATCGGTACAGTAATCCACCCGGGTGGTGACAGAGGCATGGCCTGCTGTCTCAAAGTGCCTCATTAGAAGAATGAGTTTTAATTGGACCATCTGCCTTAAATGATAAAAAACGCTCCTATGACTGCCCTGATCTGGCTGTCTAGTTTGAGGTCAGGATTCAGTTTGACCCCCAGATTCCTCACAGTTTGCTTGCTGTACTGAGTCAAGGAACCTAAATCTACAGGGGAGGACCCACTAGTGCTTCCAAAATCCATCAATTCAGTCTTATTTTCATTCAAATTAAAAAAGCTGAGTGTCATCCAGGCCTTTATATCCTCAAGACACCTAAGAAGTGAACTGATAGAGCACGTATTGACTAGCGATTCAACGCCATGTTTTCTTAGTAAGGAACCAAGTGGGAACAGATAGAGGGAGAAAAGAAGAGGTCCTAAAACCAAGCCTTGTGGGACTCCACAGGAAAGAGGAGCAAAGGAGGATCCTGACCCACCAAGGCTGACACAGAATGTTACCAAATATGACCTGAACCCCTCCAGAGCAATGCCCTTGTTTCCCACCCTCTGCTATAAAGGAGACAGCAATATATTACGGTCTACAGAGTCAAATACAGCTGTTACATCTAAAAGCACAAGGACGAAAAAGTCACCAGTTAGTAGCTAAAAAAGATATTATTAAAAACTGTTAAAATGGCTGATTCAGTGCTGTGGAGAGTTTTTAAACCAGATTGAAAAACCTCAAAATGTTATGTTCCTCAAGAAAGAAGACTGACTGCACTATCTGCTCGAGGGCTTTGGAGATAAAAGAAAGTTCAGAAACGGGCCTAAAATTAGTGAATATTGTGTAATCCAATACTGTTTTTTTTATTAGAGGTTGCACTACAGCATGTTTAAAATGATTAGGGACCACACCGGAGGACAGACTGCTGTTGAACAGTTCAAGTGCAAATGATCCTAGAGTGGGAAGAGTTCTTTAAAATGTCCCGGTCCAGATAAATATCCAGGTCCAGATAATACTTCAATTAGTCATCTGAAGCCATGGCTTCAGATGACTAATTGAAGTATTATCTGGACCTGGATCAGTTGTTAAATTTCAGAATTAAAATCACATTTATCACTTGCACATGTTCCCATATTCATGGTAATTTTCTCCAATTTACAGAACCTTTTTCATTGCAGGCAGCAGTTTTTCCTACATTTACAGTGATTTTAAGCAGTGCAGCTTTTTCCATGCATTTTAGGCAGTAAAGGTTTTCAGCATAGTACATCATTTTAGGAGGCAGTTTTTTTTAGCAGTTTCTCTTTGCAGAACGAAGCTGCCAGCCCACAGAGAGGGATGGGCATTAAAAGAAAACAGTGAGGGAAGAAAACTAGCATGGCTGTCACCAAGAGAACGTTTGGACGTTTGCTGGACGTGTACATGTTTTTAAGTGGCCTTTGCTCAATTTTAATTGAAGACCACTACAATAAAGTCATCTCCCTGCAACTTTAATCAAAAATGTAATAAACAAGGTAGATATGGCAATAAATCTCATTGTTTAATGTAACATCTTACAACTACTTGACAGTATATATATTACATGGGTAGACCAAGAGTAATTTGTTGGAAATCCCTTTGACTTAAAACAAAGGCTAAGAAAAACCCAAATGTCAAAGCGTAATACCTGTAATGAACACAGTGATACAGATGTTTTGTAAAAATAGCCAACTTTATATTGTCAGAGTACTCAAAGGTTTACAAACGGGATGATTTACACAGCTTTCCTTTTCATTCAAAAGCAGAACAACTCACTCAGGGAGCGAGAGCCCAAACATCCCACCCTACCCTCAGAGAAGCCAAAACAATAACCACACAAAAGGTAAACAAAACAACAAAGGAAGCAAGGAAGTACAAACCAACTCCTTGACATCATATTCATTCTGTTCAGTGCACACAGCACTGCGGAAACCAGAGCAATCCGTCATAAACACTGCAAATCCTTCAAACATTATATTACATATTAACAAAGATGTCATTTCAGTAAGGTGAAGGAGGATTAAAATTAATTTGGAAACTTTATGCAGAAGTAAAAGAACCGTATTGCCAGACAAAGCTTTAATACCAAATGAGTAACAAAAGATTGCATGTTACACACAAACAAAACAATCTCTGTATAAAATGAATCTAAAGAAACAAAAACTGAATCTGAACCACAATGGAGGGTGGATCTCATTTACATATACACATTGATTTGGTCGACGTACAACCGAGTGTCACGGTCCTTCCAATGGCCCCAATTTCTCTTCTAACACTCTTGCACACCATCGCACTAGAAACTAAAATATGGAAGCGTTCTCTCATTTTCGGGGTGAAGGTTATAGTTGCTGCGGTCACTTCAGTCACACATCTCTTCGGGCAGCTCGTGGGGGTTCAGGATACCCGGCACAGACATCTGGAGCTTGTGCTTCTCCTCCTGGGCTTGGCGAAGAGCTGCCTCTCTCTCCTCCAGGAAGAGATCTGTAGTGTCCTCGCCAGCGAACTCCTGCGGGACCAGAAAAGCAGAAGTCTCAGCTTTACTCAGCTGTCTTGGTTTCTGGGCTCTCAGAGGAAGACTCCGCTTCACTTCCACAGTCTCAACTCCTCTCAGATTAAATTCAGATGAGTTCTGATGCAGCTTTTACCAGATCAAACTTTTTGTTTGAGTCATTAGTTTGTAACCGTTTTTACAATCCTTAAAAAACACGAGACAGACGTGCGAGTGATCAACAAACTGAATACTGCAGAGTTGGTAACCAGTCATGATCTCTTATACAACCATCTGATCAGGATCAAAAGTAACATTCAGATCATCTAAAGCTGTATCTCATTACCTCAGTTCACCACTTAATGATCTTTTTGAACCATTCTTTGACCGAGGCAGTTTCAGTGCTGGTGCTAATAATTATCATCAGATAACAACTGGTTTGGTCAGTGAAATTTTCACAACCACAGCTCTCTGGAGCAAGAGGAAAGTTTATTTACACAAATCTGTCTCTCAGATTCAGGTCTTCAAATCAGGTGTGTTGGAGCAGGGAACCAGGTAAAACATGCAGGATAGTGGCCCTCGAGGACCAGAGTTGCCCACCCTGGTGTAAAGTGTAAACGAAAACTACCAACATTGCTCATAAATTCAGATGAAAAGAGCCATTCAGGATGCAGATGTGTGCAGTGCTTCAGCATTCACAATGAAAACAGTATTTTAAAAACATTACCCAGCAGGAAAGCAGCATGAGCTTATGTGCTTCACGTCAACAATAGTTCTTTTTTTCTTTTTAATTATTTCTTTTAAAGTAAGGAGACAAGAAAGTTACATTCACATTGCAGGTCTTAATGCTAAACACCTTTTTTTGGCTAAGATCCAACCTTTTGTATGTCTGTTGACATTATAATTTAAATGCGAGCGGCAGTCTACGGCCCTGAAACAACCTGCATGTGGAGAAGACATGACGTCACACGGCATGCTGTTTATGAAAGTAAATGTGGATGCTGCTCATGTATCAGTTCTGAAGTTTTCTGCAATTGGAGCCAACTAAAAGATCTTCTGCCATGCTTATTAAATCCAATGTTTACAGGTAATCTTCCCACCTACTCTGGTGCAGAACTTAACTTCTGAAATGAGAATGCACTGAAAGTAGAAACAAACTCAAGTATTGATCCCATCACGCTGGTATTGCTCCAACGCCATCGTTAGTATCGTTTGTTGTGTTGATTCTGCAGAGCTCTGAGTTTTAAACCGCATGACAGTTTTTTCTAAAACATTAGAAAGACGCAATGAATCAACTCTTAAACCTGAACAGTTTCCAGTCTAAACTGTGGCTCTAATGCTCTTTGTTTGCTCACCTTGATCTGCACAAGGAAATCCCTCAGGTGTTCCTTGAAAGCTGGGATGTCCTGATTCAGGCTGAACAGACCCGTCACAAACACCTTCACCTGGGCACTGCAAAACAAGTCATTCATTCAGGTTCTAGCTAATAAAGTTTACATGATTTAGAAAAGAAGAGAAACAATTCTTAAAACAACTTTTTCTATTCATTTTGACAACTCAATGGAACGTTTGCATGTTCTTTTGTTAAATGAAGCAAACAAAGGGGTTACCACTTGTTTTACTTTACTTTAGAACTTAAATTTTAACAGGAAAAGCAAAAATACAGGAAAAGCCTGCAAATCTTTAGAACGAGCCACAAATTCAATAGTGTATACTGAAAACTGGAGCTGCAGTCTTCAGTCAAAATGTGTGAATGTGGTTCGTATGGCTAACTGATGCCTACTTACTCTTGTAAATGAGGGAATGCCATCTTGAGCAGGTTGGCGATGTACTCCTGGACATGCAGCTGGTTGTTGGTAGGGTTGGTGGTGCTCAGAGCCACGTTGACTTTTCCCTCCTCGACCAGGTTAAACATGTAGGCCAAGATGGTGGCGTGCATGGTTAGACCTGAAGGCAGGCAGAGGGCTAATGAATCACTTACCATCGGGAGTAAATCAGGTTAGACGTTTGTCAGAATTTAGCATCACTGTATAACCAGATATGATGAGTTGTTCGAGCGTTGAAAGACAGTTTTAGATGGTGAAACAAAGTAATAAGATCTGTATAGTCGGCCTGTTTACCTGCAGTGTGAGATGTATCGGTGACCACAGAGAAGATGTGTTGAAGGATGTCACAGAAATACGTCTGGTAGAAACTCTGTGCAGCTGCCTCCTCTGCAGACACATTCTGAAGGAGTGTGTAGAGGATCTGCAGACCTGGAGACAATCACAGCTTCAATTATCTCCACTACTCAACCATGTCTGTATAAGAGAAAGGCTATTTGCTCAGAAACTCAAAAGGCTCAAGTTTTAACCTCCACCCTTTGTTTTTTTTTCCAGTTCTTTTTAACTGTGTGGAAGTTAAATCAAGCGAGTCAAGCTTATTCCAGATCAGACCTGTGTCAGCCACGTTCCTCATCGTGTGCTTGAAGGCCCAGATGATGGAGTCCAGGATCAGCTTGAACTGGGCTGGAGCGATGGACAGGAAGGCTGGGAAGCACTGGGAGGTGGCAGCTTGAAGCAGGTAGAAGAAATGGGTTCTGTGTTCTGGGAATTCTTCAAAGTCCTGATGAGACAAAAGAAAACGAGAACCAGCTAAAACTTGATGCTTCTACAGATATTGTGTAAAACCTCTCACCTGGGACAGATAAATGACACAAACTGACCTTGTTGATCATGTTTAAAGTGCACTCGAAGACCGCATCAAAGATTTTAGGGATCTCACTGGTGATGTGGACACCCAGCTTATTGACAATGGTTGCCATGGTGCTGAGGACTTCAGGCTCCCTGGCAGCCGGGACGTTCCTCTGGTAGTCGATGAGCACTGCCTCCAGCAGGGGGGGCACAAAGTTTTCTGCCACCTAAACCACAGACCGAGATCCAAACATGTTTAATATGATTCGTTGAAATATTTTAAACTGGCTTGTTTTAATAATCGTACACTATCTTTGTTCACAAAGAGTTACCAGAGAACCCAGAGCCTCTGACTGAATGATGTGGAATTTACTTTGATTATTACAATCAACTTCTTTAAATGAGAATCAAGTTCAAACTTCATATGAGGCGTTTTTAATCATCTGGGAATATTTCAAACATGAAAATTCAGAGCACAGCCGACAGTCTCAAAAACGTGTAGACAAGATTTTTAACTTTGACCTCACTAACCTCACGGTTTTTATTCTACAGCAACATCAAAATCCTTGATAGAGACAATTTGGAAAAGTACAAGCTGTTTTACAACTATTGAGCAGTTAAATGGACCCATTAAATTAGCTCACAGTGTATCAGTATTACAATACTTTTACCAATACTTGAATTTAGTCGAGTACAAGAAAGGAGGAAAAAACAAAAGAAAAGAAACAAAAACTTCAATGACAAGAAGCCACTTGTTGTACTTGACTAAGTTCACCACCACACCTGGTCCAAATTTGTGAGGTTTTGGTTACAAGATCTAAAACATGTTCTGGCAAAATTTGAACCCAAGTAAATTCTGTTTTGACTGTATTCACACAAAAAACAGGAATCCTGCAGTCCTTAAAAGGTACAAGAAACCAAAATAAAACAAACCACTCCAGTCACCTACATGGTGGGGTTTGTCAGTGGTAGCATTCAGGAGCCACGTTTATCTAACATTTATGAGGTCCAAATATAGTTGTTTAAAACCATTTAAAGAAGTACAGAATTGATTCCAATGAAGAAAAAAAAACCCTGAATATATTCTGTTAAATGTGTTTAGGCCAGTGGTGTCCAATCCTGGTCTTGGAGGGTCGCTGTCCTGCATGTTTTAGATGTTTCTCGGCTGTGACACACCTGATTTGATTAACAGGCTTCTGCAGAACATGAAGACCTGCTGACGAGCAGGATAGGGATCCTCCAGGACCAGGACTGGACACCCTGGTTACCCACTACTAAAGCCTTTTAAACCATTTTTGACGGTACACAAGGTGGCTCAACTGGTGGAGGGGCTCCTTAAATATAGAGGCTAAAGGTTTTCCTTCTGACTGCCCACCTCCCACACCAGTAACCAAAACGCTTCAAACACTGCTAAAAGTAAATAAAAATTCTGATTAAAACATAAGCACATTTAAAAGTATCTTTCAGTCTAAAACAGGTAAAATCATTAGAAGATCAGGCTCACCATCTGAGGGTCGTTGGAGCGACTGACCCAGCCTGATATCAGCTTCAGTGTCTCTCTCTTTACTGTCCTCATACTTCTGATCAGAGGCTGCTTTGTCACCATCTCACCTACACAAAATAAGAAAACACAACATGTCTACGTGACCAAGTCAAAAAGACCAAACACACATCAGAGACAAAGTCAAATAAGGAGACACAGAAGTGGGTAGAAGCTGACCATTGGTCTGGACGGCTGAGGAGATGTTTTCACTGAGACATTTGTAGACGTTCAGCATGTCCAGGTAGATCCGACCCAGCTGGACCACAAACGGATGACCAACAGCTTTACAGGCTCTGACGTTCGTTTTTAGGATGCTGCCCAGCTGACGGACCGTCTCCGCATCCTTCAGGATGTCCACATTCTGCAGAACACAGCCCAGAAATGAAACTCAGCACAAACAGCAAACTGCAGGAGGCATCTGGCAGGACATCAGTGGGTTCTAACTTTTACCTTTGTGGCCTGTTGGATGATACTGTCCCACACCTGATTGGGCAGCAGCATGTACTTTTCTATCAAAAGCTCTTGAACTGCCTGGTCTGTCTGAGCTCCAATCATGTAACCCACTGCCTCGTAAAACGTGTGGACCTACAGTCAGAACAGACACTTTGACAAAGATGCATGTTGGCTAAGAAGCAAGACAGATGTTTTACTAACAACAAGAACAAGTCATCTAACAAGCCGACACAACAATGTCATGAAATGTTTCAGAAACACAACAGGACTCACCTGCTGAGGCTGCAGGTCGCAGATAATCGTGTTAATGTTGTTGAGGATCTCGTCGATGAAGGGCATCACCTCTCCCACCTGAACCTGGACAAAATGACGCCGACATTTCTGTGCAATCTTGATGAAGGTGTCACATGCCATGTCCTGCACGCCGTCGTGGGTCTCTGCATAATCAGGAAAGGGATAGGAAGAGCTCATGCCTCTTATAATTCAGTTCAGCACAACACATTGTAACCATGCATTTCAGAATATATAGACAATCTTTAGGCTGCATTAGTTTGCAGCTCGTTTCTTACCATGCATAAACTCAAACAGCTTGTTGACAACAGTCTTGAGGAACTTCCAATGGGCTCGCAGGAACCGAGGATACTGACCCACAATGTACATGATGTTTGATGCTATTATAGCCTTGTTGTCTTTACCCCTTTTCTGCTCACATAAGCCAAGCAGGTCCTGCACATAAACACACAGTTTACCACAACAAGTTAAAATAAAACAACAGGCAGTCACAAGTCATCCCTCATCAAACAAAGACCTACTTGGAGAGAAAGTGGTTTTACTGAGTCTCACCTTGATGACCGTAACCAGGAACCTCTTCTCATCCTCCTCGTGCATCGCCCCACTGATAGAACCGATGGCCCAGCACAGCATGTTCAGGTTCCTCCACGACCACTCCGTGCCGTTCACCTGGTTGTGGAGCTTCTCTGTCATGATGCGTTCAGTGTCCGCATAGTCCAGATGTGTCAGATAGACTGCAAGGATGCAGAGACACACAGGAGACAATAATGACACATCAGTAACCCAACAACTGATCATACAATCTCTGACAACATGGGACATATGACAGATTTAAACTGTAAAGTCGTCAGATAAAATAACAATCCTTAACAGGAACAGACTAATGAAACAACTACAGCAGCAGGTGGTGCAAACCCCCGAAGGCTCTAACATATTTAAATGACTCAATAGTCTTGGCTTTTTTTGCAAAGATTACATTTATACTATTTTAAAATGTCATTTATACGTGGTAAAGACTGAACTGTTTCTGATGGTCTCAAATCCAGACTGGGTCCAAATTAAAGCTGCACAATTTATCAACATCGCAATATCAGTGAGCACGAGATTATGGCGATAAATCATAGGTCATTATATTACAGGTAGCATGTATTTATGTTCTGCTGCTAATAATATATTTGGTCAATCTAACAGAATGCCACTGGCCTTGATGCTCACACCTGGATTAGATGACTGATGACAGAAGAGAAAGAGGAAAATGTGGGCTTATCGTTACTGATACTGTCACAGTATTAAACAATAATATTGAGCAAAGGTTTTCTAACACCATGCAGCCCCAGTCCAAATTCATGTGAAACTGAGGTGTGTATTTACTAACAGGTCTGTACTGACTTACCAAGAGTCTCCCTCATATTCTTGTACAGGTTGATGGCATCTGTATCCTTCATGAACTCTCTGACCACCTCCCCCTGGTCGTTCTCCACCACCAGCACCTCCTCTGGTTTGGCCATGCGGCTCACCATCAGCAAACGCACCTGGGAGAGAAGGCAGAAGGAGGACAGATGTTAGCTTGTGACTTCCTCTGACCGAGCTAAGTGACCCATCAAACTTCGTACAATTTGTTTATATATCATTTTACCAAGAACTGCAAACAAATGAGAACTGCGACAAAAACATGGCCGACACTGGCAAACGTTCCTTTCCTGTTGGGCTGTTGTTGTGCAACACTCTCTGCAGAATCCAAACGTGTGTTTTCATTTTCTGCCTCACCTGGGAGAGGACGGGCAGGTAGAGATGCCTTCGAGGAGGAACGTCCGACAGCAGCGGGGTGCTGGAAGTGGAGAACGGACTCTCCCTGTAGAGTTCTGCTGCCAAGTGGTTCCAGTATTCAAGACAGATCTTAAAGATCTCCGTCTCCTCGACCTCCGACACCAACAGCATGTAGTGCAGGGCCTTGAGACGAGAGTGAGGTCAAATTACAACACACACAGCCAAACCATCTCTTTTGTCTCATACAGGTCCAGCTCAAACAATTAGAACATCGTGAAAAAGTTTAGGTGAACACGAATGTGGCTTTAAGTGTAACAAAGGTTTATAAAAATTGTTCTATAATGTAGTTAAATTGGGTCAGTGACTAAGATTTGTTTCACACCAGACTTTACTTATTTTTCACTCTTTAAAGCTTTAGCGAAAAAAAACTTCAGGAATGAAAATTTCACTTCCTTTTAACCAACAAAAAACAATTAAACTATCCAAAAGGATCTTACAGAACGAGCGTTAAATGATGTGCTGAAAGTGCTGCTTTAAGTGTAAAAATGTCTCATTGTTTTTAAATTCAACAGAAAGGTCTCTGCCACCCTCCTACCTCCATGAGTGTCTCACGCAGGTTGGGTCTCTTCTCGATGAGCTGCCCGTGTTCTTTGAGGAACGTGCACAGAAACAGACTCAGGTTCTGAATGAAATTCTGCTCGTCATCCTTCCCGTTGGCGTATGCCACCTTGATGTTCGTGTTCAACGGCAGCATCTGACCAAACAGCACGGCATTAAACACCCTGACTTCAAAAAGAACTCGGGTCCAACATCATATCACCACAGTATCCTGCGTACCTGTTTGAGCTGACTCATGGTGAGGGTGAACAAGTTGACAAATTGCTCCTCATACTGGTTGACGCTCACTCCAGCAATCTCCGTCAGACATTTCAGTGTCACGTTGCGAAACATGGGCACGTTCAAGAACTGAAACAAAAAATGAGACTGGGCTAGTCAGACTGGGCTGGGCTGGGCTAGTCAGCAGTCAAACATGGATTCTCCTCCAGATGTCTCTGAAAACTTGCAGGAAACCATTTTTTTTTGCTGACACGTCTGACTTTAATCATCCTGATTAGAAATATCAGTCACAAAAACTGTTAAGTTCGGCTGCCTGTTTCAGAAATACTGCCACCACTTTACCACTGAAGTGGATCAAGCTTTTGTTTACTGGTTAACCCTCCTGTTATGTTTGTTTCTGAGGAACAGGAATGATGTTCTTAGGTCAGTTTGACTCGGGGAAATGTTTAATCATACAGTAGTGTCAGAAACTAAAATCCCAAGAATCATTTTTGTATCTGATTATTAACTGCATTACTAACCATTTCAATCAATATTTAGTGAAATGATGTTCTTTAACTCTCACAAATTAAGAATCAATAAGGATAATTCACTTGTTTTTCTTAAAAAAATGGATGTTAAATATTTTTATGTCCACTTGAAAAATCTACACAACAGTATTTATACTTGAAATTGATTTTTTTAGAATTTTTTTTTTGCATTTTAAGGAAGGAAGTTCATAAATGAACTTGAGACACCTATTTTGTTTGGGGTCGAATTGACCCGTTGATTTAAAATCAAGACAAATGAGGATTTGTGTTGAAAATAAACTTTTTTCAATCAATGTTTTTGAACCAGAAATGAACAAAATAACAACAACAAAATAAGAGATTAGCAACATGAACACAGTGCATGTGTGTCTGTGAGTTTCCACAGTCTATAAGTGATGTCATCCTGTGACAGATAACACTATGCATTACTTCAAATACGCAAAAATGAATAGGTGGAAAAGAACAAAATCCATATGTGTTTTCATCTACCCAGCACACGAGAGCCATGTCATCACATTGTGCTTTGAGCAAATTAATGTTGCATATTTCACACACGCCGTGCTCATCTTGGTGGCTTGTAAACCTGAATGCCACTAGCCTTTCATCCACTGTGACATTGGAGCCTGCATTATGGAGCAGTGGAAGTTGCTCAACCCACTTGTCCCACACCGTTCTAATAGCTTTCAGACACATCCTTGTCTATTTCACCGTCTTGATCGAAGATGTCTGCAGCGTTTAATGTTTTTAGGACTCCTTTGCAGAGATTATTTATACGTTTCCCCTCTCCCCTTCTGAGTGTCCACCAAGTGTGGGTTTTATTTACCCACAGGAACAGAAAAGGTTCCCGTCAAAACTCGTAACAACGCCTGCATTTCCACAGTTTATTAGTGAGGTAAAGAGGGTGTGCATCTCTGTATGTGTGTTTGAGGTGAAATATGTCTCACAGTTGCAAAGAAACAAAAAGTATAAGATATTTTTGACCCTTTTTACCCCTTCACTTTGACTGCCTGGTCAAATTGACCCGGACAGAATCTATGTAATGTATAAATGCAGGTGGGGGTTGCAAATACGTAAAATGAACCAATTTGATTTTATATGTTGATTATGCTAATTAAACCAAGCAGAAGAAGTTTCATACAGAATTTGAATTTTAAAATGGGTCAATTTGACCCGCAGCATAACAGGAGGGTTAATGTTGGCTGGTTTACCTTGTAGACGAGAGTGCTGATGAGTTTTGTCTCAAAGATGTATCCCAAAGGAATCCAATTGAGGAAACGCAGGAGAGTCTCCAGAGTGGCGTGAACCAGTGGTGCATTCTGGGAGTTCTCCTATAGCCACCAGGAGTAAATACGTGAAAATGCAAGATGGTAGATATTAACAAATACAAGAAAATCCTAAAAAGTTAAAAAATTAAAAAGGAGGGCTTCTGGCTTAAACTGTCTTACCATCACGAACTGACACAGCTGAAATATCTGGGAGAACTCATTGCACATGCTGAAGAAAAAACAAAGAACTGGTCGTTAGTGACAGCGGGTTTGTCCGAAAATAAACATCTTGTGTGAACAAAAGCTTTCATTTTATGGGCAGTTTGAAGATACCCTGATCCCTTATAAACTGCCTGAAAAATAAAAAAAAAAAAAGAATTTTTTTTTTTCAAGGAATGCATATCGCCCGCTTCATCTACTACTACACCAAATTTTAGCTTATAATCTTTAAACTTGACTATCATTTTTGTGTTATTGCTATTTTGATTAACTGTGGTGGCCATCTTGAAACAGGTTGACTCCAAAAGTTAACCAGTTGTAGATGTAGATCCAGTGATTTCAGAATTTCACTAAAATCCATCCAGTGGTTCATGAGATACTTCCTCCACCAAAACACGCAATCACTGCGACTGTCTTTCATAGTGGCAGGCAATAAATAACAGCCTGCTCATCAGAAAATCTGATTTAAGGTACACACCAAACTGATGTAAGCAGCTCAAATTCTTTTGCACAATTTGGCCATTGTAAATAAATCTTTTTAATGCCTCTCTACCCAGATTTAATCAACACAACAAAGGAATCTCCTCAAACAAACCTCTCAACCCAACAGCCAAGATACTCCAAGTGGAGACGGAAATCTTTAACACCTCACTCTCGCAGGAAACTGTCCCATACATCTTCAAGTTTTCTGTTATAGTGCCAGTCCCCCAAAAAACAAACACAGCCATCAATAACCTCCGACCTGAACCACTCACATGAGTTGCAATGAAGTGCCTGAAGAATCTGGTTCTCCATCACACAGACTCTGTGGTTCCAGACTCAGTAGACTCGTTTCAGTTTGTCTACACAGCAAACTAATCAGTGGATGACACTGTGACACTGACATTTCACCACACCTTAAAACACCTTGACCCTCCTCATACATACAATATATTGCCAAATGTATTCCCTCACCCAACCAAATCACAGAATTCTGGTGTTCCAATCACTTCCATTTCCACAGGTGCATAAAATCAACCACCTAGGCATGCAGACTGCTTCTGCTAACGTTTGTGAAAGAATGGGTCGCTCTCAGGAGCTCAGTGAATTGCAGAGTGGTACCATTACAGGATGTCACCTGTGCAGTAAGTCCAGTCGTGACATTTCTTTGCTGCTAAATATTTCACAGTCAACTGTTAGTGGTGTTATAACAAAGTGAAAGTGACTGAGAATGACAGCAACTCAGCCACAACGTGGACGGCCACGTAAAATCACAGAGCGGGCTCGGAGGATTAGGCACACATAGGTCACCAACGTTCTGCAGATCAACAGCTACAGACCTCCAGATCAGCTCAGGAACAGAGTGTAGAGAGCTTCATGGAATGGGTTTCCATGGTCGAGCAGCTGCATCCAAGCCTTCCATCACCCGGTGCAAAGTGTTGGATGCAGTGGAGTAAAGCACGCTGTCACTGGACTCTGGAGTGATGAATCATGCTTCTGTCTGGCAATCTGATGGGCGAGTCAGGGGTTGGTGGTTGCCAGGAGAACTGTACTTGCCTGACTGCATTAAGCCAAGTGTAAAATTTGGTGGAGGGAGGATTATGGTGTGGTGTTGTTTGTCAGAAAATGGGCTTGGCCTCTTATTTCCAGTGAAAGGAACTCTTAATGCTTCAGCATACCAAGACATTTGAACAATTTCATGATCCCAACTTTGTGGGAACAATTTGGGACGGCCCCTTCCTGTTCCAACATGACTGAGCACCAGAGCACAAAACATGGATCAATGAGTTTTGTGTGGAAGAACTTTGCTGGCCTGCATAGAGTCCTGACTTCAACCCAATAAAACACCTTTGGGATTAATTAGAGCAGAGACTATGAGCCAGGCCTTCTGTTCAACGTCAGTGTCTTCCCCCTGTACACACACAAGTGTGTCTCTGATCAGGACACAATCGCCACCAAGTACACAGATGATATAATCTTCCTTGGCCTCATCGGCAAAGGGGATGAGTCTTCATTTAGAAACCTGGATCATAACATTGACTGTCTACAAAGAGGACAATAATGTAGTCCTCAACATAGCCAAAAACAAAGAACTCATCCTAGACTTCAAGAAGAGAGCACCACCTGCAGACTATTGCCTCTTTTACATGGACCCTAATTCAGAAGTCTGGCTCTACTCCACTCTACTCGGCTCGATAAAGAATGCACCGCGTTTACACCGGCCAGTTTGGTCGGGAGCAGAGGAACGCCTCCTCGTGTTGCGGAGGCGGGGCCGCGGCGCGGGTGGCTGCGCTACCGAAACTTAGCGCAAGTTGTGTAAACAACGGAAGCGCTATGGCCCTGTGTTGTTGCTGTTTTTTTTAACTTATGGGGATTCTCCTGAGACTTCAGGCAGAGAGGCGCAGTGGAAGAAATGCTCTGGATGCCGTGATTGTTGCGCAGAGTAGGACAGCTGTTATCAGCCGGAGATTTCAGGCTTTACAGGCCTTCAGCTGGGGGACAGACAGCAGAAACGTTGCACGGTAAGCTAACGCTGTTGTTTATATTCCTACTGTTTGCTCTTTATGCTTGCATCTGGTCACACCCACGACCAATGAGTGAACAGGAGCTAAGCTTGCGCCGCCCACGAAGCAGGGCCAACCCGGCTGGCCCGACTCCGAAGCAGGGACCGAGTGCGAAAAAATGCAGATGTAAACGCTTGCAAAGCAAGCCGAGTAGAGTGGAGCCGGGACCGTTAGGGTCCGCATGAAAGGGGCATATCATCATCAAGTGGACGGGATGGAGCGGACCGACAGTCACAAGTTCCTCAGCCTCCATATCTCAGAACCTAGGGTGGGCAAAAATACACTAAAAAAACAGTAAAGGGTATGGTAACACCACATTGACAGAGAAAATTGTTACAATAGAGAGGGTGATCTGCTTTGATCTCCCTTCAATGGACACAATATACACCTCATGTTGCAGGAGGAAAGCACAGAGTATCCTCAAGGACAGACTTCAACCAGGTGAACACAACCTGAGACACCGCAGGCCTGTTAGCATTCAGCACTCACAGGGGACGATTTAGACCATTAAACAGCTCTCCTTAAAGAGAAATTAAAGAGGGACAGAAGTACCTAACACCACAACTCCTCCTAATGTACATTACAGTGAACTACATCACTGACCACTCTGCTTTCCCTTCCAACATACACAAGAACTATGTGGAAAATATGTGTGTAATCCATCCACCCATTTTCTTTAACTGCTTCTCCTTTCAGGGTCACAGGGAGCTGGTGTCTATCTCCAGCAGTCACTGTGTGAGAGGCAGGGGACACCCTGGACAGGTCACAAGTCCAACACAGGAACACAAGGAGACAAACAACCATTCACCCTCTCACTCACTCCTAGGAACAATTTAATTAACAATTAACCTAACATGAATGTTTTTGGTCTGCGGGAGGAAACCAGAGTACCCAAAGAAAACGCATGCAGGGGGAGAATGTGTAAATGCCACACAGAAAGGCTGTGGGGCGAACCTGCGACCTTCTCGCTGTGAGGCGAGTGTGTGCTGTATAATTTGTAATTTTAACTCTGAGGAATGTATGTGCAAACCATGTGCAGTTCATTTTGTTGTGAAAAGGCATGTGTAATGTGCAAATCTCATCTTTTATGAAATGTTTTGTGAAATTTCCTATGAAAATATGTGCAATAATTGGGCAGTTTTTGAACCACCCCCTAAAAATAAATTCTATATGCGTAATACTTGTGCAGCTTTTTAACTGTTTTCAAGAAGGTTCTATTTTCTAACTTCCTTTAAAATGTGCACCCTCCTTCCTTTGATTCATTTAACTCGTGGAAAATAAGAATTTTAATGTATATGTACTGTAACTGTATGTGTGTCTAATATAATGTGTTAATGGCATCTTACACATGATAGCTTAACTACACTGAGTGCACAAATTTAAATTTGAAAAATACTAAAGCTTCTCAGCACTGGTTGGCAGACAACGCACTTACAGTGACTCAATGCAAAGTCATGAAAACCGATTAAAAAAAAAAAAAAAATCATAAAGAAACAAGATCCACCCAAATATCAGCAACGCTTTGGTAAGTCACCTGTCTTTGAGGTGCTTGGCCTTCACTTGGGTCATCTGACCACTGGAGAAGTCAAAGACCTCCTCACTGAGGAGTTTCAGGATGATCATGTTGTTCTGACAGAGGCTCTCGCTGGTCCGACTCGCACCAACAATATCACTGATGAAGGTGGGCCAGTGTTTGGGCCATTCCTGCTTCAGGATCTTCGGCAGCACAGAACAGGAAAATCTCTGTCATTATTTGCTGTCGGCCAATGTTCATTTACATATTTAAACAACAAAGCTTACCTGGACGAGGATCATGTTGAGTTTTGAAATGTACACCCCCTCTTTCTATAAAATAAACACGAAACAAATCATTAATATAAAGTAGAACAAAGAAAACAGGAACTGTGTATGTTGAACAGAATTGCCTCCTCACCTCCATGTTTGCAGGATCAGAAGAGGTCTTGATAATCAGTCCGACAACATATTTCTTGATTCCTAAACAAACAAAAACAAGCCAGGCTTTGGTTGAGGAATACAGATGTTTCCCCAAACAAGATGCAAACTAAAAGAAGCATCTGCCTATTTTTTTAGCACGTATTTCAAACAGACACCAGACATGGTCACTGAACAGGCTAGGATGGTCTAAATCAGTAATAATCTTTTTAAAATATTGTTTTATAGTTATGAAACCAATTTTACCTTCACACTGATGTCGGGGGAGAATCTTCCAACGTGTTTTGATGACTGACTCAAGAATCTGCAACGCATAGTACTGAGAGAGAAAAGAGACGACTTACAGGTCTGAACAAAACAAAAACAAACAAACAAACAAAAAACAAGCCTATAATGTGTACAACATTGAGCTCTGAAGAATCCCAATTATCTTAAAAGACTCTTTGCCACCACCTGCACCTTTACTATACAAAAAAAGACTGGACCTGATTATGTGTAATCATTTTCAATAAAAAAGCAAGTGTAACTGTATGCCTAAATCACGGTTTGGTACAATAGTTTGTTTTTTGGTTGGTTTCCCTTTTATTTTAAAACAGACAATAATTCTCCCAGAAGCAGAGAAAAACTGGAAGGACTCAGGTCAAAAAAATTATATCTGGATCACCACCAAAATGTAATCACTAGTTTAGCGTGACAACACAAAACTTTCTGAAAATTTCAACAAAATTTGTTTATTAGTATTCAAGTAATCTTGCTAACAGACAGACAAACCAACCAACACTTTTCATGTACATTTCACACAAAATCCAAACTTTTTTTTGGAACTGGGTTTGTATGCGATGTTCATACTTTAGTTTTCATGTTCTGAGAAAACTCCAGGATGGTGTCAACCCGTGTCCAGGCGTCTGGGTGGTCCTTCAGATTTGTCAGCACTTCCTGGGCCACTCGTTGCTAAAAGAAAGGAACATTTAAACACTTGTAAACAAATTTACTCTGAAGATAATCTTACTTAAATGACAGTGCTTTACTTAAATCTATTCACACAGGGGTATCCCACAATGGAAAAAAAACAACCCTCACCTGGGTTCCAATGTCATGATACATGGAGTTGACAACACTGTCCAACAGAGTGATGTCCAGTCTCTGATTAAAGTCCAGCAGTTGTCTGGCTGGATGATCGGCCAACATTGTCATTTCTGCTGGCATAGAGCTTCCTGCAGAAATGAAAAGTAATCTGTTATGACCTTAGTTGCTCTTATACACTGTCCCAAATTCACATCTAAGCCACATAAAACTACAACCCAAATCTAAAGGGAGCTTACAGTGTGTGTCTTCAAACACAAGTGATTCAGAACGTCTACAGAAGCATACACTTATTTTAGTACACTTCCACAATAAGGAAAAAACCTGATGTCACTGGTCAGAAATCTCCAGTTTTGTCTCATCGGGCGCAGAAACGTTGGATCTTGTTACCATGCATTTTGGCATATTTCTGTCTGGACTACGCTGCACTATCCATACCATCTTTCTAATCAACGTGGGGTTGCATTTCCTCTTGCGTCCACGTTCTAGGAGGTTGGCTCCAGTCCCATGAACCTTCTACTTTTATATAATCTTGTCAGCTGTGGTCAGGGGAACATGAAGCTGTTTGGCGATCGCCTTGTAGTCTTCACTTTTAACATAGGCATCTATAATCTTCTTTCTGAGCTCCTCAGACAGCTCTCAGCTTTGTTTCCTCTGCTCCATCTTCAGTGTGGTGAACACAACCACCAAACAACCCAAAGTCTGATTGTTCTCTTTAAACAGACTGTCTGATAAAAAGCTCAAAGACACCTAAGGATACCATCAAACTTCTCCATACAATCTTAACAAAATAAACAAATCACCTATTTCACTTTTTTGTTTACTCTACTACAAATTAAAGGCATACATTAGACAATTGCTTGTAAATGAGTCACTTCATGAGAACTGAAGCATCGATCCAGTGAGCCGTGAGGTAAAAACAAATGTATCCGCGTCTGTGTCAATAAAATTAACTTTCAATACAGTTTAAATAGGACCATTGTCTGAATCTTTGTGGTACAAATACGCCAACCAGTGATAAAGGCTGTGAGCTAGTTGAGTGAAACAGCGCCCCCGCCTGGCAAACTGGGCACCGACTATCAGCTTCCTTCGTCACAGCACTATTTCAACACGTGTTTTCAGCAATAAAAATAAAGTTTACAAATCGATACGCAAATTTTAAATCACGTTTCGTTTGTGTTGCCGCTCATGAAGCCAAAGCCTAAATAATCAAGAAGACATTTCTCAAAGTGGCGGACAGTCACAGCTTACGCTAGTTGGGTTAGCATTGCTCGGGCTTTACTCACCTGGTGCGTGCTGTCCTCTTATGGAAACAAAGTTCTAGTATCCCGGTGCAGGTTGTAATGGCGGAAAAAAAACGCGAAAAGCCTCCGAAAACGTTGAAAACTGAGCACCGTTATCTCATGTCACGCGTTTACATTACTCTGCTTCAAGGATTCGGTGGCTAAAGGCTCATGCTAGCTTTCCTACAATATACAAAGTAAACGGCGCCAAGTAAAAAATGCCTTTCCGCTATTAACTCCACGTTGTACTAAACAGTTTACCGCAACATGTTTCTCCTTGTCTTCATCTACTATAAAACATGTCTACATTTAATAATGAGATTACATCCGACTCCCAGCAGGCTAGTAGCAAGTTAGCAAGCTAATGGAAAAGTCATTGATGAATTAGGTCTATTGGCTAACAAACCGTCAAGCTAAGGTAACAACACTAATTTACGGAGTCACACTTTGAGCGGTATTCCGAGTCATAATCACGAAGTGAAGGAGTCTCGTTTTATTAGCTGATGCACTGTGAGACAGCAGGGATGTTTAATGCTCGTCCTCTTAGCTCATGCTTCCAACCACAGACCGGTTGAAACCGGTTGAGACCGGGATATTCATTCTCGGTGTTTCGGCCCGCCACGCGCCGCGTAAAATTTGGACCTTGTAGCCGCCCACCGATCACCTAATTGGTCCGATTCCCAGTGTCGTCATGTGTCGTCACGGGTTGGGCGGGGCTTCGGCCGATCTCATGCACAGTGGAAAATTTTAAGTGACCTCTTCAGAGGTGCGGCAAAAGCAAATGTTTACCATCAAAATAAAACAACATGTTGGTTTCAAAAATGTGTCTTTGTTGTACATGGCTCAATATGATACAATAAAAATCACGACTGCCTCACAAAGCAATGAACAAGGTCTTGTATAAAACTTAACTTATTTCTCTCCTCCAGTGTTGTTTAACATACTAAAGATATGTACATATCACAATCAGCTAGTGTCAGCACGCTTTTAGTATGTGATGTGTTAAATGTACTTATTGCAAAGTATAAGAATGTTACCCTGAACTATATCAAATGGGATAGTTTGAAAGAGCTTACTCCAGTAGTTTTCTTGATGTGATTCTGAAATGCAGGTCCTCACTCAGTGTAAACATAGTACCAGGCTGACTGGCGAAAACCCCGTGGAAGCTTGACTCACATGATTAACCAACTGTGTCAGAATCTGACAAGCGTAGCTGGGAGAAGACTGTCCTAAGGTAGCTGGACTTCTCCTTTAGTTCTGATCGTGGGTTGGGAGTTCAGGGCTTATAAGTCGTTGTTATAACGATTACAATAATAGGGTGATTAAGGTCACAGGAGTCGCTGACTCACCCCTCCTTCCTGTGAGTTGTTTCGGTGGAAATATAAGAAGGAGTCTGCTGTAGGGTTGCCACCTTCCAGAAACTAAAATAAGGACCGGTGACTGGACAGAGTGGTGCATATTTTGACACAATAACATTTAGCTGTGACACAACATTTCTACAAAAAGTAAGGCAAATGCAACAGTTAAATATAACCAGACAAACATAACAGTTACCATGTTAGAAGAGCAAAAACAGCAGTTTTAGCCAAAGGTAGCAAAACTGACACTAAAAACTACTTTTAGCCTTTAGCTTGTGTTTTACTACTTTAAGCGTCTAGCTACGGTTTTGCTTATTTTAGCTAGTTTTTTACTACGTTGAGCTTTTGTTAGTGTTTTGCTCCATTTAACTGTCCTTTTGCTACCTTTAGCTTTTAGCAAGTCTTTTACTTTGTTTGGTTCTCAGCTAGTGTTTTGTTACCTTTAACTTCTAGCTACCATTTAGCTACTTTGAGCTTTTAGCTAGTGTTTTGCTCCTTTTAGCTTGCCTATTGCTACATTTACCTTTTAGCCAGCCTTTTGCGTCATTTAGCTTTTGGATAGACTTTTGCTACATGTAGCTTTCACCAAGCTTTTTACTACATGTAGCTTTTAGCTAGTCTTTTGTTACATTTAGCTTTTAGCTAGCCTCTTTCTACTTTAAGCCACTGGGGTTTTTTTAGTTAGTGTACTTATTTTTTATCTTTTAGCTAATTTTTTCCTCCTTATAGTTTTTAGCTAGTGTTCTGTTTTTTTAGTTTTTACCTAGCCTTTTGCTATATTTAGCTTTCAGCACTTAGCACTAACATTGCATTTTCTGCAGAAAATGTAATTTCTCTTGTTTGTGTTTGAGACATTTTGTCACTTTAAATAAAAAGCTGTCAGACTAAACAGACAAAAAGCAGTTTAAACAGCATATTTCTTAGTAGCTTCAAAACCCAAAGGATTTTTGTGTTTGACATCTTTCCCTGCAGAAATAAATGCTCCATATGGAGGCCTGCCTCTTACCAGACGCCGCTGCACAGCCAGTTCACTTATAGAGCAAACAGATCATCTCTACTGCCCCCCACACAGTGCTGAGCTATTTGGAGCACCCTGAGAACCGTGTCAGGATGCTTTTTTATCGATAATTCAGCTTGTAACACATTCCTCCTGGACAGGGTGTATTTAACCTTCTGCCATCAGACAGATGGTTCATAGGACAAATAGACCCAACAGCTTTTATCCCTGGTCCAAAAAAAAACCCTCTGAACTCTTGTAACACCTGAAGTACAATTCTGTGAATGGAAGTGTTTTTCTTTTATTCTAAGGTTTTATTACCTTTAGTGATCAAGAAGACTCTCCCAGTTTTATTGTATCTGAGCCATACAGTGACAATATGAATGTACTATGGTTTATTAGAGTACTATGAAACAGTACAAGTACTGCAATGCTTGGAATGAACAGATCCATTATTACAGCTTTTAGTAAGACAAGACTGTGCGACTATCACTGGTACATAACTTAGTTATTTGACATAATTGCAGTTAAATGATTGTAACTTACAATCATTTCCAAAGGGAATACAGAAAAAAATAGCAACAGTGACATTCCAGACACAACCCAAAACCATCACATAATGTCCACCAATCATTTTTCAGTTTAAACTCTAAACTTACAATTTTGACAATTACACAGTAAAACTCCATTAACTAGAAGCATTCTTCTTCTGTCTTGCTGTGTTCAGCCTCCTCTACGTGGAGGTACATTCACACATACTGATGGTTGATAGCATCACTCTCCTGCTTCCTGCTGTTTAGTGTCAGTTTCACGCTCACTGTCACCTGAGTAAATCTCATCATCATCTGAGTAACTTTCATCAGAGTACTGGGGATCAACGTCTTCAGCGTGATGACCACAGGTGTCCTCTTCATCCTCCTGGTTCGATGAGGCCTTGTCATCCTCCTCCTCCTCCTCTCTCCCTCCTGCCCTCTCAGCGGGCTCATCAGTGTCTTCATCGTCCAGAAAGACCTTCTTGTAGAGAACAGGTTCATATTCTACTTCCTCCAGGACGCTAATCAACGAGACAAAACAACCATCAGAGTTGTTCTGCTTACAGAAATATTCTCACTGTACCTGAACAACTAGTACACTTTCCTGTCTTTTCAGCAATCAGAGATGTTTACTATTTCATATTTTGTACATCTTTGTATGTCTTCACTGATGGTTCATCTGACTCGTCTTTAAGCAGAAGTGTGATGGTCCAGGTAAGAGCACCCAGTGTGGGGGAAAAACATCAAATGGTTTTTGCAGCCTGTGTCTTAAAGATATATTTTGTTGTCTAGTGGTGCTCTGTTAAAAAAATCATGAACAATTAATATGTTCTGAACAGCCTCAGTTTGGAGAAGTAGTTTCAGCCTGACAGGACTGACAAGCTAACGGCTAGTCCAAGGCTAAAATGGATGGCAGTCATCTCGAAACGGCTCCAATCTTTAAAATTTCTAAGCAGTACTTTCAAATTTGTCTTCATAAGCCTTTACACCGCTATCACGTTTTCATTCCACCATTATTTACATGGAATTCTGTAGTTATTTGGAGGCACAAATAGCAGCATCAGGTAGCTATAGCACTTCTATTGGTCAAATATGACAAGAATTTCATATTTTTCCTGACAAAATAACAACAATGTAAAAGTTTCATTAAGTTTATTTATATACTGCTCTGAAATTTAGAAGACTTGAGTTGTTTTAGGACAGCATAACCTGCTATGGAAGCGGGTCCACTCAGACCAAGCTGATGAGTTATGAACGCACGGTCTCACCAGACCCACTTCCAAAGTGGATTCTGTCGTCTCCAGTCCTCAAAGTTTTATAGCGGTTCGTATAAACACTATTATTGAAACTTTTACACTTCCATCAGCTTTGCATTGTCATAAATATTGTGAAATCGCCCCTGGATTTAACTCCAGGCTGCACCAGAAGTGTTACAGCTAGCTGCCGCTGCCACTATTTGTGCTTGGAAAAATAAATGCAAAATTCTCCATAATTGGCCACGTATTTAGGTTGTTAAATAGCTCTATACAATAGTTAAGCAATTAAATATTCATAACTTTTACTGAAAGAACCACTTCAAAATGGCTGAAATAGCCCTTTGAACCAACACTGACACACCTAAACCCTCCCGGGACACAGATGTTCTTTCACATGTTAGCTAATGCAGCGACTCGATCCTCAGTTTATTTATTTTCTTTTATTTCACCTTTATTTCACCAGGAAAGTCCCATTGAGATTAAAAACCTCTTTTCCAAGGGAGTCCTGGCCAAGAGGCAGCAAGGTTACAGGACAATACAGTGGGTGTATGTTTGTGCTGTTCAGCTGGTTAAATGGTAACAGTAAGTGGTGGATTTTCTCAGTCCCTAATCTATGTCAGGTCTGGGTTTACCTCTGATTGTTGGTTCCGGACGGCGAGGTTTTGCGGTTGGATCCTGATGCGGCTGCTTTGCTGCTGATAAAGTCCTCGGTTACGTCACATCCATGCAGGGCTTCGATGTAGCGCTTCTCTGCTGCCTGTTTGGCATTTCTCTGTCACCAAAGCCCCGGTTCACAAAGTGTTCAGGTTTAGATAAACAACAGGCAGTTAGTGATAAACTAATTAAAGCCTTACACTGAAGACTCAATACTTCTGCTTTTTTGTCATGTTTATAAATCTTCCCACATTTTGGTAGAGGAATACAGAGCTCTAATCTTTTAATTCAGTAGTTCTCAAACTTTTTCACCGTGTTTAGCTCTTCAGATACCACTGTTATGACAAATGTGAAAAATAAAACAATATATTGTTTTATTAAAGTCTCAACAAAGTTTTTACCCTCACACTGCAAGTAAGAATACCAAGAATAACACATGTATGCAAACTACATATCTGTCAGATTTGAAGCTGCTTTAAATTAAAGTTTATTTAACCAGAATCTGTAAATGTCAGCATACTGCAATTTCCTATGGATACCACTAGAGAGAGCTCATATCTCTAAAGCTGAACAAGTTTGAAAGTTGGTTAAAAAAAAAAAGCAAAACTTTTGTTCGTAAATGTTGTTTTAAATCGACTTCCACTGAAAAATCCAAAACAGGCTGAATAAAACACAGCTTTTACTGCAAACACAGCAAAGAAATTGGTAAATCTGGTAATGCTGTCTTATTTATTTTCAAGATCACTCATTTTCTTTCTTTGAGTGTGAGTAGAAACTGAAACCCATATTTTCAATCATTTGTAATTTTTTGCTTTGTAAAGTTCTTAATATTTTATTTTGCTTCTTCTTTTTGTGACTTAGCTTCACTAAAACATTGCTTCTCCACATGAAGTGTTTGTTTTTATCATCATAACATGATGAGTTACTAATATTGAGATATAAAGTCAAACTAACGTATTCTTTTGTACTATTATGGGTCCTTCCTTTCAAATATTATAAGCCCAAAGTAAAAGAAAATAGTAAAAATATTAGTTTAACTTTCATTTCTACTTTCTTACAGATCCCATCCCAAAATTCAAACTAGACTTGTGCACACGGGCAAAAAATACACTTTTCCATGCTCATTTACTGTATATTATATACCTTGTACACACGTTAAAATGTGTTTTTTGGGGGGCTATAGTCTGATTAGGATCAGTTTATCGTCTCTAGATGAGAGGGAGTGGTCACAAGGAAACACAGTTTCCACAATAGAAAATGAGGGACAGCAACATTCACCTGAGCGACCTGCTCCAACAGCAGCGGCCTTCCCTTCACTCTTGCTCGCATCTCTTGGATTTCCTGCTGGTATTCCTTCCTGCGCTGAAAGTCCTGTTTCCTGTAAAAGAAGAACACGTGGTTCACGTCTTTCCCCGAAGCTCAAACCTTTAGCTTCTCAGCACTGCAATAAAAGACCAATCTAAAACGTAAATGACAACTGAAGTCTATCTTAACATACATATAACATTTGACTTGGAAAAGTTGTACAACCCTAATTCTGACGAAGTTGGGACGTTGTGTAAAATGCAAATAAAAACAGAATACAATGATGCCCAAATCTCATAAACTCATAGTTTATATACAATGGAACAGAGTAAACAGAAATCATAGTTTTTTTTTAGGATAATTTTGAATTTGATGGTAGCAACACATAAAAAAGGCTGTGAAAGTATGTGGTATGAATAAAAAACAGCTAGAGAAACATTTTGTTAACTAACTAGGTTAACTGGCAGCAGGTCAGTAAGAGGACTGGGTACAAAAAGAGCATGTTAGAGAGGCTGAATCTGTCAGAGGTAAAGATGGGCAGAGGTTCACCAGTCTGTGAAAAACTGCATCTAAAAATAGTGGAACCATTTTGGAATAATGTTCCTCAACAGCAGAAAGACTTTGAATATCCCATCATCTAGAGATCATAATATCATCAAAAGATTTTTAAAAACTGCAAAAATCTCTGAGCTCAAAGGTTTGGCTGAAAGTCAGTATTAGATGGCTGTGATCTTCAGGCCCTCAAGGGCCACTGCATTAAAAACAGATCTGATTCTGTTCAGGACATCCCTGCATGGACAGATCATTGTCTGTAAACACAGCTCACTGTACCACCCACACATGATGGTTAAAGCTCTATCAGGCAGAGAAGAAGACATGTGAACACCATCCAGAAACACTGCTGTCTTCTCTGGACCAAAGCTCATTTCAAATGGACTGAGGTGAAGTGGACAGCTGTTCTGTGATCAGATGTGTCCACATTTGAAATGTTTTTGGAAACCACAGATGCCTCTGTACTAAAGAGGAGCAGAACCATCTGGTCTGTCATAACAGACAGTTCAAAAGGCTGCCTCTCTGATGGTATGGGGGTGCATTATTGCCACTGGCATGGGCAGCTTACACATCTGGAAAGGCACCATCAATGCAGGACAGTATATACAGGTTTCAGAACAACATATGCTCCCATCCAAATCTTTTTCACGGATGGCCTTGATTTTTGTTCTTTTGAAATGTGCCATAAAATACAAATTTCTTTTTTTTTTTTTTTTAAATAGTACAATTTCCCAGGTGAAACATTTGATATGTTTACCGTGTTCCGTTGTAAATAAGAAAATAAAATACAGGTTTCACATTTTACACAACATCCCAACTTTTTTGGACTTGGGAATGTAATTGAGCAACATTAAGAAAGAAAAGCAGCTCCTGTTTGTTGCTTTAAGGCTACCTGAACTCTTTCAGTTTGCTGTTCTGGGTCTGGGAGAGCGCCAGGTGGGGGTCGTTGGCTTGGGCACGTTTCAGAACGACCGTCTGCAGCTTCTTCTCCCTCTGCCTTTGCTTCTCCTTCCATCTCTCCTCCTCCTCCTCAGCCTTCTTCCTTTGCTCCAGCACCTTTCTACTCAGGGGAGATAGCTTTGGTCACATGAGGAGGAAGGTTTGGAGGAGGGAGGTTTGGTAGGGAGGCTGTGAATCTGGGTTATTAGAACTCAAGCAGGGATGTTGGGGGAAAACAGTTCTGTGAATATTTGGTTCTACAGGATCTTAAATACAGATAGTGTCTAAACAGGACACATGAGTTCTGAGGCTCTGACTAGCTCTACTACAATGGTGGAAGCCTTCGGGGTCCTAATGCGGTACCTCACAGCCTCGTGGCGCTTTTTAGTGGCATCTGTGACTTTGGCGGGAAGGACTTCCATGCTCCCTGACAGGGACGAGCAGAGGCTCGAGTTGGGTGTCCGTGCAGGCCCGGGGCTGCATGGCCAGCGCAGCATGCGGGGGCTGCTCCGGTCCTTCTCAATGTCGGCCAGGATGCGCTCTCGGTGGGACAAGATGTGCGACGTCCTCAGTTCGAAGGGCTCGCATGCAGTTGTAGGCTTCACCTCCTTTCGTTTCTCCAGCTGTTTCTGGAAGCGCTTGTAGGTGGCGTTGAAATCAGGAACCTCTTTGTTGATCTGTGGTTTGTAGGAGAAGCCATCCTCCCCTGTGGCCCCTCGTTTGGTTTTCTTCCGTTCACTGAGTCGCCGTGAGAGCATGCTGGGAGGCATCGAAGCACTGTGCAGCATCTCCTCGGCCCTCATCTGGATCTTGATAGACCGATACAGCTGCTCCTCCTTCATCTGCTCCCCTGATGCAGCTGCGTACACTGACTTCGGCACAGGCTTGGCCTTGAAAGGCTTCACCTTCTCCTGGTCAGGCGGCTGCTGCCGTTGCTGTTTCTGCTCCTTCTTTAGTCGCTCCCTCTCTAAGAAGCTGAAGGGCTTCCGACCGGCGCGAAGATGCTGCTGCTGCTGCTCTTGCTCCCTCGCGGCTCGCCGTCGCTCCTCATTCCGCTCCTGCAGCTCTTCGTACAGTGGGAGGTGAACGTGCGCAGGTACGGGGCTGGCACGGAACTGCCTCTGACACTCAGTCAGCTCCTCCAGCTGCCTCCTCAGCTCGGCGTTCTCCACTTCGACCTCAGAGCGCGTCTTCATGCCATGTTTCTGACGCTCAGCTTCACGCAGCGTCATATGGAAGGGTTTGGGGACGGTCACTCTGTGTTTTCTGCTCTCCTGCGGCCTGTCTTTGTGTCCTCTTCTCTTTTGTGGTCTCTGGTCAGCTGGCAGGCTGTGCAGAGACGAGGAGGACAGGTGGTGGTTGTGAGGGGACACCTTGAAGTCTTTCCACATATTCTTGATGTACTCTTTGGGAGAAAACAGCAGGCCTTTCTCCACATCGTTGCTGCCACCTTCATTCTCATCCGAGGAGTCTGACCGCCCCGAGCCCCACCTGAGCTCAACAGCAGAGTGGGACTTCCTCAAACGGCGGCGTGAAGCTGCAGGGCTCATGTTTGTCCACGGAGGTCTGACCAAAAAGAAAGAAAAAATTACCATGGCAAACCATTCAGTCTAGAAGAGGACAAGTACATTCTTGTTTCCCATTTTCTTCATTGTTTTTTTTTTATTTTTATTAAATTTACTGCCTGCCACCAAGCGTGAAGGTGATAATGTTTTTGTCTGTGAGTGGATATGCTTTTTTATCCGTCTGTTAGCAAAATATCTCATGAACAACTGAACAGATTTCAATGGAAATCAAACGAAGTAATCATTGGATGTACATCTACAACTGATTACCTTTTGGAATCAACCCGATTCAAGATGGCCACTATAGCTAAAAGGCATTAGCCAACACAAACATGGCTATAAGTCAGTCAGTTTTACAGATACAGAGCTAAACCTCGGTGTGGTTGTAGCTGAGAGTCATTCCCAACACAAAGTACCAGTGGTTCACATTACTCAGCATGATTACTTAAAACTTTGGCATTAACCCTGTTTGTCAGTTTACAAAATCTCATGAACTATTGTATGTCAGTTTCTATGCACCACAAATTTGGAACAAACTTCCAGAAAACTGTAAAACAGCTGAAACACTGGGTGCCTTTAAATCTCAACTTAAAACCCACCTGTTTAGAGTTGCTTATGGCTAAATTAGGGTTAGAGTGCGGGTTTTTGATGTCTTCGATGTTTTTCTCTTTCTTACTGTTTATTCATTGTCACATGCTGTTTTTATTTTGTTTTTTAATTATGTAAAGCACCTTGAAATGCCTTGCTGCTGAAATGTGCTATACAAATAAAAATTGATTGATTGATTGATTGATTGTATGAATTAAAAAAAAAACTTTAAGAACATTCATTGGATTTACTCTTAAAACTATTTAACTAATTGAGTTAGTTCAACTCAATATGGCTGCCACAGCTAATCAATTTTAGCCAATACCTCAAAGACTAACAGATCAAGAGAACTTGACAGTAATGCTGAACAGTCACATGCAATAATCCCCAGATGTCACACTCAGAGTACGTGTTGTCAATGACTCTCAGCTACTACCACGTCCAATCTGAGCTCAATAGCTGCTAAACTGACTATTGCCCCTTTTACACGGGCCCTAATTCGGAAGTCCAGCTCTACTCCACTCTACTCGGCTCGGCTTGATAAAGAATGCATCGCGTTTATACCACATCAGCACTCACAGGGGACGATTCACCAGTTCATGAGATGTTTTGCTAGCCGACAAACGGGGTTAACCCCAGCAATTAACGTTCAGGTTTTGAGCGAAGATGTTGTGCGACGTGTAGCACTTGGAATATGAGTTGTGAGTGACACTCAGCTACCATTGGCTGAGTTGTAGCCATTTCTTGTCAGGTGCGGCGGAGAGTGAGGCAAACCCAGAGCGCAGACTTGTGGTTTCCAGAAAAGAAACCAATTTAATAAAATAAAAACAAAACAAAGGCTGACGTGGCAGCAAAACTAAACATAACAAAATCCAGACCAAACACGAGCATGAGAGGCAAGATGAGAGAACCAGACAGTGCATGAAGCGACAACGGAGCAGTGACAAGTGGAGGACATGACCAGGTTTTAAGAACAGGAGGTAAGTAGGGGAAGTGGGCACAGGTGAGGTGACTACAAAACGATGACAGAAGCACAGAGACAAGACAAAACATGAAGACACACAAAACAAAAGACACAATAAGCCCAATACAAAAACACGAAGAAATCCCAAATCCTGACTTTTCTGTTTTCCTAATCGGCTGTAGCGACCATTTTCAACTGAAATGGCTTCATCGGTTGCAGACGTAAATCCAGCGAGCATTTCTTGAAAAGTTCATTAAACTACATCCAGTGGTTCGGGAGATGTTTTGCTAACAGCACAGACAAACAAACACGTGAACACAGACATGGACAAAACCATTCCTGCTCCACCGTCACCTCCAGCAGTGGCTGACAGTAAAGAGAAGCTCCAGAAGAGGACTGTAACAGCGCTCGGCTGTCTGGCTGCAGTATAAACGTAGATTTGTCTCCAGTGCGTCTGTGTTAAAAGCATAAAACAACAAAACACCGAGCACAACAAATCCTGATCCCAAATCTGTCAGAACAGCCGCCCACCTGTCCAGCCTCGTCGCACCGAATGGCTCCCCGGACTTCAGCCGCAGCTTTTGCTCATACATGCTTTCCAGCTCCGCCATGGTGTGGCGGTGGGCCCGTTTCAGCTCGTCCAGCTTGCCGTAGTACTCCTCGTTGGAGAAGAAGAGCTCGCTCAGGTCCAGGCGCTCTCCGCAACCGCTCCCCAGATGAGGGCCAGCCTCGTCACAGAAATCAGACCCTGAGTCCTCGTACTCCATCTGAAGCGGTCAAAGGTCACACAGAGCTTAAATTCAGTGGGCTTTTTCTGTTCTGATCTTGGGCAACGTATGGCAACAGTACTGCTATTTAATATGAAATGCGCCTTTTTTATCAAAGTGAGAGGAAAGTCACTTACATGTTGGCTTTCATTGCCATGTCCTTTACAGCACTAAGGCTCCTACAGAACTAATCTTATTATTCTGCAGCGACAGAGGCCATATGGCGGAGCACAAAAGGCATCTTAAAGGGAAAGATGTGAGCTGACACACACTCCGAATCAGGTGTCAGCTCTTATTACAGCATCTCCTCTCAGGGTGTCTATCGAGAGCTTCGCTGCGATGGAGAAAAAAAAATGCTGCTTTCTTACATGAAGGCACGGCATCTCGTTGTGCAGGGGATAAATAAAAGTTTTGGATTATCAACTGAATGTGACCTCTGTAATCTAGTGGAGAGGGAAATCCCAAAGTACTCAGGACAACAAATTATACAGATCAAATCCTTCCATGACACAGAGTGACCCGAAACAGCCACCAGACCGGACTAAGACTCTCCTCTACTTAGTCTGGACTAAAAATACCTTCAAGACAAAAGCTGCATCTTTTTTTTTTCACTGAGGTAGGTAAGTAGGATTGGAGGGATGGGTTTAAATACTTTACAGTTGTTCATGGAAAAACTCGTGGATTTGATTTATGCTTACAAACTTGTATTTATTTGTTTTGGAAGTCAAAGCAATCTACTACGAAATGTGAACTGTTAGAGTTTGTGTCAGTTTAAAGGCTGTAATGCTTAGTTAGTTGTATCGTATTTGACTTCTTTATTACTATTACCTCCTTATCGTAGTCCCGGTTGTCCGGCTGGCCCGTGGCCGCGTACAGCAGGACTTTCCCCCGCTCGTAGGACGCTAACGGCGCTTTGGTGTGAGGGTCTACCGGCGTTTTCAAACACGAAGTAACCAGCACATTCGTCCGGTGAGCGTTCGCCATGTTTTAGTAAAAAAAACAAAAAAAAACTATCGACTACAGGTGACGCGTACGGAGCGAGCAGAGCCGCTGTCAGTCGGTATCCAGGCAACGGTGGGTCGCTACTTAGCAACGAGAAGAAGCAGCTTGGTTAGAAAGGAAGTGACGCAGCATGACCGGAAGTAAAATGGCGGTTGGCTCAATGACTTATATGGATAGACATGACACGCTGCTTTGAAGGCTCGGGCCGAGATGCGGCGAAAGCGGCGCCATCTTGCTACAGTATACTTAAAGGCACAGGGCTATATAAACAATGCTGAGGACTAACGAAATAATTTTTTTTAGTGGGTAAGATGAGCCCAATAGTGCATGTAATTTATCATACAATGTCACAAATACTCAATTATTGTAATTAAAATAATAGCAACCACGAATTTAAAAGAAACGCAAATCCAGAGCTATTTATTTACAATCACAATGGTAGTTAAATCAACAATGGTATAAGCAATACAGAAAAAAAAATAGATAAATGTATAATTTGTCTTACAGACTATACACCAGACGAAAAAATAAATAAATTATAAAAAA
>NC_051432.1:149377-226178 GCF_001649575.2 Kryptolebias marmoratus
TGGTACATAATAAAATTATCTTGAGCACGGTTAATTACAAAGGCATTTTACCTCCATGAACTTTGCAGTAGCAACGCAGTCACGTCCCTGATTCTAACTTTTCAGTTAATACCACACATGTTTATGTTTAAACACGAGACCTTGACTTCACAGAAGCATAACACAGAAAGTTTTAGGTTAAAACTAGTGCTAATAACGTCCAGTATTGATGCTCGTCTTCTGCAGTAAAGTTAGACTCAGGCACTAATCTCCTTGTTAAGCACCCTTGTTATTAAAAGAAAAACACTTACCGATTAAATGTAACGCCGTCCGGACATTTTCCGTGAAGATTTGTTCAGAAAAATGCAGCATAAAAAGAAGGCATTCCTGTATAGATAAGCGCAGAAGCGGAGCTGTATTACTATCGTAAGATGGCGGCGTTTTTAGCTCATCCAAAGTCACGTGATGTCATGTCTATCCATATAAGTCATTGGGTTGGCTACTTTTTTTCGAACTTTATTTGAAATAAGAAATAATACAAGAACAGGTTGAACAAAGCGTAAATACGCCAAATTGAAGTTAGCCAGAGGTACAACATGAAAAAAAAATCAAAAACATAACAATTAGCTAGATAAGAAATCAAAACAATTGCAGCTAAAGCAACATTTATGCCAAATTACCACACATGATAAAAAAATAAATACTAATTTAAGACAAAATAAAGTCCAAAATCTTAAGTTGAGAACAAGCCATTATAGTTGTGTTTAATTAGTGCGTATATTGTTCAATGTCAATAAAAAAAAAACTTTTTTTTTTTAGAAATGTATATTTATGTATATGAAATATAGCCTGGATGATTGATAAATTAAGGAAGAAATCCCCTGGATTTTTTACCACTTTGCTGGAAGCCAAACAACATGTTTCCAGAGTAATTGCTAAAATACCTCGTGAAACACTGAATGAATTTTAATGAAACTTTCAGAATGTAAATATAGGATGTACATCTACAACTGGTTAACTTTTGAAATTGTAATGGCAGAATTTATTATAGGGTAACACCTGTTGTTTATAAGTCCTGAATATGTTATGACTTCTATTCCAAGTCCCATAGGTTCTCACAGAATGAACTTGTTTATAGGAGTGATGTTGAATTTTCTCCTCATGGGAACCAGACTGACTTGCTTTTCCCTAACTCCTCCTTCTGGTCCAGGATTTCAATATCTTTAATAAAAGCTCCTGTGTTGACTTGGGGGGGCAGAGCTTGGATTCAGAGCTTCCCCATTCAGACCTGAGACTCTGATGTTAATTCTTAATTGTCTTTAATGCTCTCTATATTTTGTGCAAAACATGTTTGAGTGATTTCATCTAACAGTGCCTGGAAGTTATTTTTCTGCCACAACAAAATCAACTCGATTCAAAATGGCCGCCAAAGCCAACTGACCTTAGCGAACACAAAAATAGCTAAATTCAGTCAATTGTACAGATTCTGAGCTACAATTTGATGTCGTATTTGAGAGCCATTCAAAACATTCTGAGCATGAGATCGTACAAGATTACACAAGATCATGCACAACATCCAGGTTTGACCAAAATGGCTGTCCTTTCTGTACATGAGACAGCCTCCGTTTAAAACTTTAAAACAAAAGGTGACGGGTGAAATGCATTCCTTCAAGGATAAAGAATGCAAATATATTCTCTAATTGTCCAATAAAACTTTTAATACATGTTCAACTACCATGAATGAAGCTACCTGGAAACTAGACCTTTAATCATTTGACTTGACCACTGGTTCAAACACCAGCCATATTTTGTCTAAAAGACTCGGACATCATTAGTGAAACTTTAAAGCACCTGATTTTAATATGCACCTGAGCATATTAAAATCCCCCTTGTCAACATAGTACAAATTATTTATCCTAAAAAAACCCCATTTCATTCCTTCTTTTGGGGGCCTTTTTCAGGATTATGAGTGAAAGATGTTGATCCAAGCTTGTTAAAATGAGATGAAAGTGAGTTTTGCTTAAAAATACTGAATGATGGTAAACATTAAGTTTTTTAACCTAATTTCATTAACTTCAAATTATTTTTTAAAGATCAAGAGTTCAAGCAATAACTCAGTTCAACACAGTGATGTTTTATGTAATTATTCTATTTTCACCTTTATTTTGAGGCATTATTTTCAATTTTTAACAAACATTCTGCAATTGCAACTTACTGTGCTCTGTGTATTCTCAAGACATTAGGATTGATGTTCAATTAATGTAGAACTGCTTTATAGGATTGTTGCTGCCTATTTTCTGGCTTGTTCCTATTCCGTTTTGAGTTTCTCTCTCTGCCGTGACGCCTTAAAAGTATTTGGTTCTTAAAAAGTAAACTTTGAGTTTAAATAGAGAAATAGCTCTGATTTGGTTGTGATTTGTGCATAAAAGGCATTTTCAGTTTCAAATGGAAAGTTTAGCTTTACTGTGCTTCAGATTTTTAAAAAATAATATTATTGGGCTCCAAAAGTAGCTCACACCCTCTTTAATCCTGCCCTGCACAAAAACACAACATTGTGCATCCCTGTAAATTACATGCATCACCAGGATTGTACTTCTTTGACTGCAAATTGTCCATACATACAATAATTTCATAGAGTTTACTGATAATTACTTAGCTATTAAATACAGTATTTGTTGTTTTCTAGATGGGCATGAAGATCATGACTAAGAATCTACACCAACAAATGAAAGTTTAACTTTCTGCAAAGTAATCAAAGAAAACAGGAAAAATCTGGAGTGTCAACAAAACAGAGCCATTTTTATTAAATTAGGCAAAGTAACAACTACAGTGGAAATCTGAGCGGACTGATGACAACATCCCTCGCAGAATGAGCAGGCCTCGGGACACAACTCACAGGATACACCTACCGAGTGTTCACCTGGAGCAAGATAAATAAACATGGAGTTCAGAACAAATCTGAGTATGTTTTAGAATTGTGAGCTTTAACAATAAAATTACAAAAATTAGAACTTAATCCACAGAAGTGTTGCTTCTTACCACATCATCGATCTTGAGGATGCTGCGGACCGTTTCTGTGGCCAGTGTCAGAGCACTGATGGAAACCAGGAGAGGCTGCACCACCAGCTCCTCCAGGATGTTGGAGATTCCTCCCTGTCACACGAACACACACAGGCAACGACTCAGGTACATTACCACACAGACGTCCTCTGTCCACGTGTCAAACAGCTGAACGGAGGCAAACCTTGCGAACGTTGATGCCGGCCATCTTGTCTCCATGTGCGTGTCTGTTGCGGAGCTCCGTCACGGTGGAGATGGGGTTCAGACCTGCGTTCTCAGCAAGTGTTGAGGGGATCACCTCCAGGGCGTCAGCATACGCCCGCACGCAGTAGGCCTCCATGCCCCCCAGGGTCCGCGAGTACTCTGACAGACGCACGGCCAGCTCGATCTCTGGAGCTCCGCCTCCAGCTATCAGAGCCCTGAAGGACAGACGAGCAGGAGATGTTCAGATTATTATTCTACAAATCCCACCAATCCTCTGCAAGTTTAAAATACAGGAAGCAACACTTATGGGATGAATGCTGTTTGCTCATTCTTATTACCCATGATCGTCAAACATTATTGCACTTATTTGAACACGTGTGAGAACGCTCTCCAGCCAAGTTGCTGAAACAACCAGGAGGGAAGAAATGGTGAGCTTTCTACAGTGCTGTTCCTCTGTTCGTTACGCTGCTGCAGGAGAAAGCCAAGCAGCAGCGCCTTTGTCAGAGGGAGGGTCAATCTGCTGCTGCTACAGCAGAGAAAACAAGACGCAGAGGAGCCCACTGACCTCTTCTTGACCAGGCAGCGGATGACGCACAGCGCGTCGTGGATGGAGCGCTCCGCCTCCTCGATCACAAGCTTGTTGGAGCCTCGAACCACGATGCTCACAGTCTTTCCAGGACTGCTGCAGCCTGTGATCTGCAACAAACACTACAGATGTTACGTTGTTCCAGCTGGTTTTTGTTAGTTGTACGCTACATGAAGAAAAGTGTTCCCTAAGATCTGCTTTAGTGCGAGCTCTGAATGATCCAGGACTTCTGTACCTTCACCAGTTTGCCCGAGCCGTCCAGGCTGACCTCCTCTGCCAGCTCCGCCGTGCCGAGCATTTCTGCGGTGAAGTGGTTGATGTGGGCGATGGGTTTGGTGCCAATCGTCTGAAGGGGAACAAAGGCTTCAAATGAGAACTGCTCTGGTAATTAAAAGCTGTATCTCTTTCTCACAAGATTTTAGACTAAGATTATTTCATGTTGAGAAATGACGGCGGTATGGATGTTCAGGTTAAACTTTTAAAATAATGGTGTGTGCAATCTCAAGATTGCAAAATTTCAAGCTCAAAGTGTGTGTTATGAATGACTCAGTTATAACAACATCAAATTTTAGCTCAGTATCTGTGAAACTGAGAGAGTTATATCCATTTTTGTTTCGGTTTATGTCTGTTAGCTGTGGCGGCCATCTTGAATTGGATCGACTCTAAAAGTTAATCAGTTGTAGATGTACTTTCATTGATTACTTTCTGCAGATTTCATTAAAATTTGTCCAGTAGTTCATGTGATATTTACCCACCTGTTTAGAGTTGCTTATGGCTAAATTAGGGTTAGAGTGCAGGTTTTTGTCTCTTTCTTACTGTTTATTCATTGTCACATGCTGTTTTTATTTTGTTTTTTAATTATGTAAAGCACCTTGAAATGCCTTGCTGCTGAAATGTGCTATACAAATAAAATTTGACTGATTGATGTGATATTTTGCCAACAGAGACACACACAGAGACAAAAACATTATTGCCCACTTGTCGTGTGTGTTTGTGTGTGTGTTGGGAGGATAAACATAAGTTAACAAACTCTTGAGGCAAAGTCAGAACAATGGCTGACTATTAGTTTCATTCAGGTGAACATTTGCCACCAGAAACAAGTGGACTGGATGGTATGAGGACACTCACCTTACAGATGAACTCAATGTCCTCCCTCTCAATGTCCTTCACCACCATGATCTTCATTTTGTTGAGGAAGTGCAGAGCGAGGTCGCTAAGTGCATCTCTGCCACAGGAGCGATGGTGGTTAGTGTGAAATATTGAACTTGAACACAGAAATGAGCACCAGCTCTTCTCGGTTCTGGTACCTGAGGATGGACTTCTGGATGAGCAGCACGTTGCAGCCGGCTTTCTTGATCTGTTTCACCAAGTTCAGAATGTAGGCGCGCTCCTCCCGCAGCACGCGGTCCATCTGGGCGTAGTCCGACACCACAATCTGGTTGTCCATCTGCATCCCAGAGAGAAGACAGGGAGGGGAAAATCTGATGAGTGCAAACATTTGCTTCAATTCTTGTTCGTTTAAGGAAACCATCCAATAAGCTTTCAGCATTGGAGACGTGATCAATTTTTTGAACAATATCTGCATGTAGTTTAGATTCTTTTGTAAAACTTACAAAGATCACCTGAGACACTTCTCATTTACTGCATTTATACCACAAAAATATAAATATGTGGGAAAAATTCATTTTTACTCTTCAATGTTTGAGACAACAGGACAAACAATGGTAGGGTGGGCAATACGTTAAGTATATTCAATAAATTGTATTGGTTATACCGTGACTATTGAGTATATCTAATTCATCTAATTTACAAGGAGTTTCACTTTTTCCAGGCTCTTCTAATGCATCACTCCCCCTCCCATCCAGAAAACACCTGCTTATTTCAGGAATTAGCTGCTTTTGTGACACTTTGGGTACAGACAAGGGAAACTGTTCCTGATAGAGGGACGTTTATATTTTATGGCTCATCGTCGTCAAAATAATTCTGGCTATCTAAAAGTTGCCATTTGTCTGAAAATATTAAAATAAGGAAAAGAGTTTTAACACAATCTCTTAAAAAATCCTGACAGTGACATATAACTCACAAAAGGGCTGTCAAAACTGTTTTTCAGCCCATAAAGAAAAAACTTCATGGATAAAACAGTCTCCTGGACTCGTTAATTAATGGTGTTATCAAATAGTAATTTGTTTTTTTGCAAACAAATGTCTGAGGATGAAAGTCAAAGTCACAATTTGTCCCTGCACTGACTAAATATGGATTTTAACATATCATAATATATGTTGCATATTGTCATTAAGTCCCAAAATAACATGAGCCCTTCTCATAGATTCAGTGAACATCAACTTAAAACCTTCACGTAGTTTTGCAAAAACCAGAAGAGTGTCATTGTGGTTTCTGACCTGAAATTAAAACAAACATCTAAGACTTCAATTCTGGACAGAAGAATAAATCTGCATCAATCTGTTAAAAGATTCAGCGTAAAACATCACCAAGAGCTGATCAGACAGACTGATCTCAGCTCAGCTTTATCAGCTGACTCACATCAGTCTTGGGAGGGGACAGACAGAACTGGATGAGGCCGATCCTGGCCTTCTCAACCCGGGTCACACCGGTGTTGGCCACCTTCTGGGTCAGCACCAACCCATCCACCAACTCACAGTCGTCAATGGTCCCTCTGAGAACAAAACACAAACTTGTAAATATGGCTTTTGAAAATCTCTAAGGACAAAAAAAAAAAAAAAAGGTCATGAAAAAGAAACCCACCCGAGCTTCTTGATGATTCTGATGTCCTGCAGGTCCACGCTGGTGGCCGTAGCCGGGTCGATGACTCGCATGACGGCATCCACGCTCATGGGTGCCAGCAGGCTGGAGTACTGGGACACCACCTTGGAGCACAGCGACGTGGTGGCACTGTTAAGGAGCGTCTCGCGGTCACTCAGCTCTACTGGTCGGCTCATAGCGGTCAGCACCTCAACGCCTTTATCTACAGCCTTCTGGAACGACTCAGACATGGTGGTGGGGTGGATACCTGTCCAATCAGACAACACAACGTAAACAATGCTGCTGAAATACAGACATCCTGCAGACACTTGGTCCCAATCCCCCCCGCAGTTCATCGTACCTTTCTGCAGCAGCCTGGAGCAGGCATCGAGCAGCGCTCCAGCAATCACCACAACAGAGGTGGTGCCATCACCAGCCTCAATGTCCTGGGCTTTGGACAGTTCTACCAGCTAACACACACATTTAAATCCAGATCATGAAAGGCTTCAATAATGCTCAATCAAACCAAGTTTGGCTTAAAATCAACGATTTATCAGTTTGTTTCTCGGCACGCATCATAAAAGACACATTACCATTTTGGCTGCAGGGTGGAGCACCTGCATCTGCTTCAGGATGGTGGCGCCATCGTTGGTAATAGTCACATCGCCTTTCTCATCCTGGATCTGAAACGTACAACAGTCTCCACTTAGTTACACACGTTTCTGAGGTTAAAGGGGAAAATTAGCTCATAAAGTCTGACACGCGTTCTCTCACCATCTTGTCCATTCCTTTGGGTCCCAGACTTGTTCTGATGGCATCGGCAACAGCTGCCAAATAAAGCAGGAATGAAAATCAACTTCTACAAAAATGATTGCTTCAAAAACCACACAAAACCTAAATAATATGTTTATTTTAAGAACATTTGTATCTGAAATACTGGTCTGAAGGTGGCGTAGTTTGACATCAAACATAACTGGGTGACCACCTCAAGCAGGGGTGACACAAGATCTCGAAAGATTAAAACATCACAAGAATTTTAGCTGAATAGAAAATTTTCTCTAGAACCAAAAATAAAACCATTTTGTGACTTTGGTTAAATTATTACTGATATACCCCACCATTTTAAATCAGTTGTGTAGCAGCAGTTTAAACAGGTCAGACACTAGGACCATGCGGTCACTTCTCTCAAACCCTGTAGTGAGTAGCTTCCCTGTTCTTCGGCAGCCTCTACAGCTACGTGCTGAGGGGAAGAGTCTCTGTCACACATTTAGTTAAAACAGAACAGACTCAATGCTAAAGTCACTCTGTAATTTGTCAGCTTTGAAGCTGAGAAAAAAAAAAGTTTGAACCTTTAGTTAATCCATCTGACTTAGGAGGAAAAAAGTCAAACTTTGAGGTGGAGGTGAAAAAAATAACCAGCCTCTCTGTGCAAACTGGTTATCTCTGTGTTCATCTGGGTGAGGAACATTTCTGTGATAAAGATACTAAACTCACAAAAAGAGTTTCACTCTAATCGGCCCTGACTACAAAGGCTGCATGAATTAATTTTATCCACATTATTTTTTTGTTTTCTCCGCAAAATTTAAGGCCAAATGTTAGAAGACATTTCAGTTTCAATAAAACAAGTGATAAAAAAATAATACATACAAAGTGAAAAATGTCTTAATTAAATTTTTTCCAATAAACTGTTTTGACTGATAAATAAGATATATCAAGAAAAGTTATTTTTAATTTTGTGTATCAATATTCTGACATAACAAATTTGAAAAACGTGGCAAATTTATTTATTTCTGTAAGAAAGCATTAAATCCAAGGTTTGCTCTTGGTCATGTTTATAATTCTGGCTCGTTGTGAAAATGAGCTGAACCTCCTGAGGTGTGAAGATCAGCAGAGATGTCAGTCAGTTGAGTTTATGGCAAAGACATTTTCTTTTAAATATTGTTAACAATGCAGTTTCCTGAGCCAAGTACCTCGTTACACCCCTAATCTCAGATTCATAAAACAAAGAATGTAAAGAAATGTAGAGTTTACAAGGAAAACCTCTTTAATCAAGAGGTAAATGGTTTCCTCACTGCCATAAAAACAAACCACCTATAGGTTTGAGTCTGAAGCGCCTACAGATAGTTTGAGACCTAATATAGCAGCCAGCCTGCTCCTTGGATGCTGACGTGATTATGTCGAGTCATGAACATCTGCACCAAACTCCTGTTATCGTGTCTGCTTGCTTTTACACACAGTTTGAACAAGAGCAACAGATGAAATGCAGGTCAGGATACTTTTGCCGCCCTTTAACACGTTTCGGACCTGCCTGGTAGAAGCTCTGAATGAATGAATGACGGTGCCCAGTCCGACGTCCCTCAGCTAACTTTATTAGCTTTAAATTGAGCTGGAGGGGGGCGGGGGGGGGGCTCTGTGGGCCTTTATCAGCAGGACCTACCACCCCGTCCGTGTTTCAGCTTACCTTTGGCAGCAGAAATATTACTGAAGCGAATCTGGGCCGGCTTGTCGCGGTCCACATACGCCCCTCCTTTGTTTTTGCCTCCAACTGAGACTTTCGGTGCCGCCATGGCTTCGGGCATCGCGCTTTTATATGCGATGGGAAATGTTCACGGGAGTCTCCGGAGCGGGACTGATGGGGCCACGGGGCTGAGACGGCGAGGTTAGGGCTCGGATGGACTTGGATTCAGATGGCTTCACCAGACTCCCCGTCAGAACCTTCCAGAACCCCGGCTGCTGCAGAGGAAAGGACCCGGCTGCCAAACGACCCGACGCAGAGAGATGACGCGATCAGACTGGACTAATCAAATGCCTTCTTAAAAATAAAATAAAATAAAATAAAAAGCAACCAAAAGTGTTTTGTAATTGTATTATTCGATTTATTCATTTTTTACCGCAGCAATGTGGGTAATTAACAAATTAAAGTAGAAAAATAGCCCATATCTCTTTACAAAGACTTCCTCTCTCATTCTGTACTTATCCGGGTTGATTGGTGTGGTCTGTGGGGCTGACAGTGGCCGGCAGAGAGCGCCTCGCTGGTGGTTTGATTTGTTTGATTTCTGTAATTTAATGTTTAGAAAGTAAACCCCTCAACATAGGTAAGTTCAACTAATATGTTTACTATAAAACCGCTTCACTGCTTGCGTTTAAATAGCCTGTTTGCTCGGTGCTCTGAGAAAGGATGCGATATTTCAGTCAGGTGTGTGTTAGAAAGCCAAGGTCTTCTTTCTTTGAGAAGTAGCGGTTTGTAGGTCATGTTAGTGTCCTTTAAACAATACTGTATACTGTTAGGAGCTCATGGTTAACATTACATGATTATAAACACCTTTTTTGTCTGTGAAATGTTCAGTTCAGGAGAACAGCCCGAGTGAAAGTTATTTATTTTTAGTTTGTGCCAAACTAACAACAGCAGGCTTTAAACTATCAGATGAGCTGGGAAAACAAAACCTGGGCTTCAAGTCAGTCGTTTAAGGTTGTTTCATGAGCAAGAGTCAGGAGGCTTTTGTTGTCTAAATACAGCAGGAAAATAGATGAATTAGAATTGGATTTTGAACACTGACCCAAGGACAATAATATGGGCTTTCTAATTATTTCTTTAGCTCTGTTAAAGAGAAATACAAGTACATATCCATAAAAGTTAATGTATTTCAGTTCAAAATAGAAACTCATTTAAAGATTCATTTCACACAGAGTGATACATTTCAAGTGCTTATTAATATTAATTTTGATTGTTGTGGTTTACAGCTAATGAAAACTCAAAATTCAGTTTCTCAGAAAATTAGAGTATTGGGAAAAGCCCAATGGATTAACACCAGGAGCCACCCACAGGTAGATCCAGGACCCGGGCTACAGCTGTCTCATTCCCTGTGTCAAACCACCCCTGAACCAGAGACGTCCGAGGTGTCTTACCTGGGCTAAGGACAAACAGGACTGGACCGTTGCTCAATGGTCCAGTGTCCTGCAGATGAAAGTAAATTTTTCATTTCATGTGGAAATCAAGGTCCCAGAGTCTGGAGGAAAAGAAGAGAGGCACTTCATCCACGTTGCTTGAAGTCCAGTGTAAAGTTTCCACAGTCAGTGATGGTTTGGGGTGCCATGTCATCTGCTGGTGTTGGTCCACTGGGTTTCACCAAGTCAAAAATCAGTGCAGGCATCTACCAGAACATTTTAGAGCAGTTCATGCTTCCCTCTGTTGACAAGCTCAATAAAGATGCTGATTTAATTTTCCAGCAGGACCTTTCACCTGCCCACACTGCCAAAATCAGGTTTAATGACCATGGTATCACTGTGCTTGACTGGCCTAAACCCCACAGAGAATTTCAGAGGTTTAGTCAATAGGAAAATGAGAGACATCAGATGACGTGAAGGCCACGATTCAAGCAGAACTCCCAGAACTCCTCAGAAGGTCCAGGCTGATGGCCTTTGTGCCATGCTGCATTCAGGCAGTAATTAAAAAGAGTCCTGACCAAATACTGAGTACATATACTGTACAATAGACATACTTTTCAGTAGGCCATGATTTCTGTATTAAAAATCCTTTTTTATTGGTCTTATGTGATACTCTAATTTTATGAGAAACTGAGTTTGGGTTTTTTTTAGCTGTAAGCCCTAATAATCAAATATTACAAACATAAATGCTTGAAATACATCACTTTGTATGCAATGAACCTATATATGAGATTCACTTTTTGAATTGAATTACTAAAAAATAAGAACTTTTCAGTGATATTGTAGTTTATTGAGACATACCTGTGTATAGAAAAGATCATTTATTCACATTTTAGAGAGCCTTGATGTGGACATTTACATATTTATACCAATGATCATTTGATTTGTGCTAAAAATCCAAATGTCAAAAGATCAAGATAGAAATTTGTTTTTTGACACTGTATTTTGGCAAAATGTAAGATAAGAATTTTTATCATGACTTAATGGACATATTTTGTTTTATCTATTTGAACTACAGAAGTTGGGAGGGTAAGCAAAAAATAAAAGAAAAAAATGCTATGATTTTAACATTTACTTTGAGTTTTACTTCATTGGTTGTGGACACAAAATAATTCAGGTTTTGACTTATCAGCTTTATTTTGCTTGTTGATAAATCCTAGATTTTCGATCTCTGTCTCTAGATTTCATGTCTGCAACCCATTCCAGAAACATTGTGACAAAGCAGTTTATGACGAATAACTAGGTTACTACTATTCTTACTACTACTATTATTACTACTACTGCTACTACTGCTGCTATTGCTTGTCACAATAGTGTTATTTCAACCAGGTGATGTCAACAGGTGATTGTGGTCTTGATTTGGTACAAAAGGAGGATCTGTGAGAGGCTGAGTCTCTGAGGTTCTTTAGGTTGTCAACAAATACTTGAGAAAAATCAAGAAGTTGTTTGATTGGTATGGCGTGTCATGTTTCTCCCTTTTAAAGTTCAAATTATTATTACACCAATTAAGAAATCTGTTTCTGTTTCGGAGCATAAAAGGCAAGAACACAAGCTCCAGTTGGATACCCTGATCCCTTTAGAAGAAACTGCATCTGTTGCTGATAGAACCTGAAGATTATTTTGGGAAACCCTTGACAAGCAGTAAAATACAGAGTTTCATTTAGAAGTGGGATGGACCATCCATCCGTCTTCTGCTTCTCCATGGTGGGGTCACCAGACAACCCTCTTCCCAGCGACACTCTCCAGCTCCTCCTGGGGAATCCTGAAGATGTTCCCAGGCCAGAGAGGATACATAATCCCTTCATTGGGTTCTGGCTCTTTCCAGGGGTCTCTTCCCAATGTGACCTGCTTGGAAAACATCGCTTGTGAACCAGACTCCCAGACACTTGAACTCCTCCACTTGAGGCAAAGCATCACCAGAGGGAACAGTCCACCTTTTTCTGTTTGATGGACTGTCACACTGTAAATGTTTTCCAGCAACAAGTTCCAAAGTCTGTCTCTGTGATGGTGTGGAGCTGTTTTTACTTCTGCGATGGAGGCGTTAATGTAGAAAAGTCTGCATAATTCTATTTATTCTGCATAATTCTAGAATTGTGCCGCTCAAGGTGGCTGCATGTTGGAGTAGCTCTGTTCCATTCATTCTGAGATATTGCTTTTGAAAACTATTCCTCTTTTTTTCTGGTTGTAAATCACTTTTTTTGGATGATTACTTCCTCTGGTATCGGATGCTGTGCAGCTGGAAGGATTTTCACTGAAGCCTTTTTACTTTTGGACATTTTGTTCTGATGCGTAACCATGACAACAAGTGTCAAATGTGAAGAACCCTGAACTCCAGTCATGGTCAAAACCAAGCAAAGTGCCCATTTATCCACCGGAGGTGAAGTTCCCAGGAAGCAGCTCGCCACCAAAGCTTCCCGCAGGAGCGCCCCGACCACCGGCAGAGTGAAAAGCCTCATCTCTATAGGCTCGGTACCATGGTTCTCAGGGAGATCCACCACTACCAGAAGTCCACCGAGTTGCTCATCCAGAAGCTGCACTTCTAGAACCTGGTCCGGGAGATCACCCAGGACTTCAAGACCGATCTATGCTTCCAGAGTTCAGCCGTTATGGCTCTGCAGGAGGCCAGCTAGGCTTACCTGGTGGGGCTCTTTGAGGACACCAGGACCGAGGACAAATCGGGACAGATCGCTACAAGAGACCCTTCCTGCCCACAGCAATCAACTCTTTAACAAAACCAGGATTATGAGCTACAACAACATTTAATTTCCCTTTGGGATTAATAAAGTATTTTTGAATTTGAATTGAATTGAATAATTTCCAGGGATATTAAAGTATTTTTCAACAAAACAATGTAAAACCACCTTCATCACAGATTACAAAGTGCAGGGGAAGGAAAGGGTACAGGTACTGGCCTGCTTGCAGTTCTGACCTGCCTTAATTCTTGTTCTGGGCCAATATCAGCAAATACTGTAAATTATAAAGCCACCATTGGTCACTACTTGACACATTTGATGCCTTTCAGTGATTCATAAAAAAAACAGTAAACATATTAAAAGGATGTGAAATGCTTCCAGCGATACAAAACAATATTTAAAGAAAAAAGCTCTGTTCACTCTGGTTAATGATCGGAGCCAGTCTGACAGGATGTATGTGCATGTTGCTCCTCCTGCAGCCTGCTGTCATGCTGCCGCTGAAGGAGAAAGATAAACCCATCATCCAGAAGCTGCTGTCAGCCGGCTGCTGCGCCCGCTGTGTCCTCCGGTTCTGCTGCCTGAGCGTCCACGCCGCTTATAGACAGCCGCCCCAGGTAGGACTCTCTGCATTCTCAACATGAGTCACCGTTCAGATTCATCCAGAAAATGTTTTTTTTCTGTTTCACTCAATAAAAACCTTCAGTGGCTGATCGCCTCTCGTCCCATGCAGGAGACACTGAAAGAACTTCAGGCTTTTGTTACAGAAAAGGAAAGCAGCAAAGTTCAGCATTCTTCCACTACTGAAAACAACAAGTCCCATGACGCAGCTGCGTCAGAAACACTTGGAGGCCCACCCAGTAAAAGAGCTAAACTGGAGCCCAGTGAGGCGGCTGCTGAGTCGGAAGAAAACGCTGCTGCTGCTGTGATCACATGGAGGAACGAGGAGGAGTCGCGCGTGTGTGTTGTGTGTTTGGGAATCCTGCAGGGTCTATGTGGGGCTGAACAGGCTGCAAAGGTGTGTGTGCTGAGATTTGGTCATCCTTTTCTGTGACGAGCGTTGTTAAATTGACAGGAAGTGTCAGGTTGGACCGGTTTCTGGTGTATTTCCACAGATTGCAGAGGCAGTGAAGAAAGGAAACTATGAGTTTGACACACTGGTGTTGTCCGTCTCCCTGCCTGCCCAGCTCTGTGTCCGTGAGGTAAGTGTGTGTGTGTGTGTGGGTGTGTGTGTGTGTGTGAAGGCAACGTTGCATCAGTTTCCAACCTAAATGACACAAACAGTTTCTCTCTTCATTAATGTGATGTTTGCCCCCCTGCAGCACTCTTGTTGGCTCCATGTGAAGAAGGAAGTGAGGTGAGAGCGTTTATCCTTGACATGTTGAACATCAGTGCCTTTAACGTTGGTCATCATGTTAGATTTACGCTGGTTTGTTGTTCTTTCAGAGAGAAGGGCCTGGCGCTTACCAAGGATGATGTCATCCAGGTGAAGGAGGCCTTCAAGTGGACCATGCAGGGTCTAGTTGCAAAGCAGCTTGGGGGCATTGCTGTGGTTACCAAAGTAGGTACAATCCAACCACACAGAGCAGAGCTTCATAATAGCAGTGGCTTATTTTCCTTTGTTTACTTTTGCTTTTTAAAGATGTTTTGACGCAAAAACAATTACAGAAAAACTTGTAAAACATAGGAACAGCTTTAAAAAAAAGTAAACAAGACATTTGGACATTTGTTCCATTGGAAGAAGAAAATCCTTCATCCTTACATTCTCATAATCAAAGAACACTGAGCTCAGCTTGTGTTTTCAGAGCTCGTTTGAGGTCGGAGTGGAGTTCACTCACCCAGAGACGGACTCCGACTGCCACTTCCTGTGAGTCCTCAGCTGCCGTGAACACATTTTAAAAACACTATCTGATTTGTCACTGAACAAAGAGCAGTTAAAGCCATAACAATCCTTGAAGGATGACATATCGCCCACCGCCTTTCGTACCAGAGTTTTGAGAAATGATGGAGCCGTAGCAGTTTTGGTCAGACATTTAAAAAAATAACATTGTGCACGATATCATGTGATACTTCAAAGATGTCACCCTCAGAGTATGTGTTGTGAATGACTCTCAGCTACTACCATATTAAATTTTAGCTCAGTATCTGTAAAACTGACTGAGGTATAGCTGATTCTGTGCTGGTTGGTGTCAGTTAGCTGTGGTGGCCATCTTGAATCAGAACGAGGCCATAAGTTAAGCAGTTGTAGACGTTCATCTAAGGGTAACTTTCTGAGAGTTTCATTAAAATCAGTCCAGTGGTTCATGAGATTTTTTTGCTAACAGACAGACACACACACACACACACACACACACACACAGACATTGTCTGCCTTTACTTTTTGTGATGGGTGATAAGCAAAATCCTGAAATACCAACATTACAAATGACCAGTCCAGTTCAGTCTCAGTGGATTTTACAGTCAAACATTCCTTAAAAGCATTCATTAGGTGACCAGAGTTATTTTACAAACAGAAACATTTAAAAGTGAACAGATGTGATGATTGACCGGTCCTAAACCTGTTCTGTCCATCCTGCAGGGCTAAATCCTGTCCTGACTGCTTCAAACCCACCAAGAACAAGCAGGTGAGGAGGCAGGAGACCAAACCCTGATTTTACATCAGACAATCAGTTTAAGTCAGCTAATTGCCACTGAACTGAAAAAGCCAGAGAAGAAATCCTTGTTCTCGTTGATAATTACGTTTCTAAATGTGTTTCCAGATGAGCTGAACTGATCTGTGTTCTGCTTCTTTCTGCAGTCCGCGTTCACCCGCATGGCTGTGGTCAAAGCTCTGGAAAAGATTTCTGATGCCAAGTTCCTGGAGTAAGTAACACCTGGACAAGTCGTTCCTAGAAAGCAGCGTGCTTGAAATGCTCAGTGTTAGGTTTTGCTTCTCTTTACCAGACACTACCCTTGTCCTCCAGCTCATCCGAGCAGCAGCTGCACCCCTCAGGACGTTCAGTGTCTCCACGTCTCTGTTTTTATAGCTGGTAAAGCACACATTAAGAACATTTCTCTGCGTCCTTTTTCACACCGGAGGAGACCTAAACTATCCTTCCTTCGAATGTTCAGGGAGGTACAACAAGTTCTGCCGCAGCCTGCCTCAGACGCCCTGGCTGATCGATGGAGAGAGAAGGATGGAGTCCTCGGTGGAAGAGCTGATCGCAGCACCCATCCTGTCTGCATTCAGAGCGGACGGTGAGCCTAACAAAACCAGCTGTAGAGATCTTTTTTGTAGTCCTTGAGGGAAAAAAAAGTCGTATTCACCTGTAACTTTCTGTGATTACACATTAGTCTGACTTTGCTTTAAGAAATGCCTGCAGCCCTTCGCTCTGGATTGAAATCATCACTGACATGAGTGTGTGTGTGTGTGTATATATATATATATATATATATATATATATATATATATATATATATATATATATATTCAGACATTTACATGGCAAACACTTGAGTTACTAAAAACACAGGCCTGGATTCATCACCGTTTTTTTTTTAACATCTGTCTAATTCTTAAAGCCAGTGATTCTCAAAATCTGGACTCCAGTCTGGATTTGAACCAAACAAGTCCATCTGGATCTAACATATTTATGTTACATTATGTAACATTATTATATCAGACTGCATTGAATTGCATCGGTACGATACAATGAAGAAAGGTGTGGTACCTTTAGGAGAGAGAGAGACTTCATGGGGCGAGCTAGGGGGGATCTCACTGAGCAGCGATTGTTGGACACTAGTTGGTGACTCAAAATAAAAAAATTATAAAATAGACAAAAGTTTCTGCTCAGCCTTACTGAGTTAGCATTTGCGACCAAGTGACCATTGAGCCGTGCGGCTGTGTTTTGTGCGGCCAATTTTTACAAATTGCTGCTTATTTTCTTGTTAACGGCTCACAAAATTGTATTAAAGGTTGTGCGCATCATTCCACTGCCCATGTCCGCCCGCGTGGCCCGCTTCGTACCCACCATGGCAACTGACACAGGCTGCAGCTTCAGCCCGTCTGTCATTATTAAAAACTGAGGCAGCAGAGAAGAAGGTGTTAAAGTCACATCACCATGGAGTTATCTAAATGTGCCAAGAAACGAATGTAGACTTAAACGGAGCGGACAAAGAAACGTGTATTTATTTTGTGCTCACCACATATCTGTGTGAGTCTGCATTCTCAGCAGTATGTGTAATAAAAAACATTACAAATCAATGTTTAATTCAGTTACTCTGTCTGGCAGCAACAGTTTTTGGGCTGAGGTTTAAGCAGCTCTTTGAAGGCAGACGGTTGCTTTGGATTTGACCTCTCAGGGCATCTATAACTTTTCCCTTAACTCTTTTGATGTTACAAAGCTTTATTGCCTTTACGCTCAGTTTATTCAATATGTTCATTCCTGTGTAAAAACAAAGGCATTTTATTTTGCAGAGGCATGAAACATAATTAAGTTAACCAAGTTTAAGTAAAAATTTCTTGTAAAACTACAGACCACCCTAAGCTTTACTGTCAAAATTTAGTTATAGGTTATAGGTAAAAGGAATCATTTGTTTTGGTTGCAACTTAAGCTTTGACCTTGTCTGGAAATAAGATTTGGACTTTTCCATTTAAAGTTTGAAAACCCCCGCTCTAAGGCCTCACACAGAGACATTTGTCCCACCTCACTGGCGCAGTTTGTCTACATTTAAATGAGGTTTTGCAGAATTTTGAGGAAAATCCTCCTGTGTTTGTGTAAACAACTGCTAGAGCAAAAAGCGTCTGACTCTCAGCTGTTTGCAGCACTCGCTTTGTGTCAAATATTTACCGTCTCCTGAGAGCAGGTGGTGGTTGTGTCTCAGAAGATAACGAGGAAGAGCTGCAATCTGCTGCACTGTTGTCTTCACAAAAAGAGGACAGGCATGTCAGGAAGAGTATAATTCATCCCCTCTTCCCGTGCTGAGTGTCAGACATTGTTAATTCTACAAATAAATTATCGTAAAAGTGTCAAATCTAGTTGCAGCTGTTTTACATTCAAAATACAAAACATTTGGTTATAGAAGATTTCAACCACATCCAGAGGTTAAACAGAAGTCAGGTCAAAATATAAACCAATTTATTATGTTGAAAACAGGAGGATGCAGAAAGCACATACTGTCATTTATTGATTTAGAAATGCCATGCCGAGGGTGATTCCTCCCCTCATGTTGTTCACGAGGTTTTCAGGAGTGTCTCATCCATTAAGACCTGCAGCTCACTGTGAGGGAAACCTTTCTCCTCCTTTCTGTCGCATTTGTGCCTGATGTGTTTGTGGTAGAAGTATGGAGGACCGAAGGCGACATAATCAAAAAAAAAAGGCAGAAGTATATACATTTTTCTTTTGCCTTTTCCTTGCACGTGCGTTTTCGTCAATTAATGTTTATATTTTGCTTTTTTTTTCCTTATACATTTCCTCCTCTCTAATTACTGTGTGCATTTCTGCCTCAGTATGCAAATGAGGAGGCTGTCTTCTTGGTCCAGCTCCTCTCCTATTGGTCAATAACCAGGAAGGAGCAGGATCCATGTGCAGATTGATTGTTCATGCCTGCGCTCTCGGCCGTTTCAGTAGAATGCCTCATTTGAGAGGAAGTGAAGTCTAGCAGAGATGTCTCAGACAGCTGCAGAAGAGTTAAGGCACCTTGCTAGCTTAGCTGACAGCAACACAGTCAGTGATGACTATTATTTCCCTTTCCAAACCCCTAGAGTGCAGAGGAGGTGCGCTTTGATACAGAACTTAAAACTTGCAGTGGACCCAGCCAACAGGATCCTGTTCTGGCTTCGACCTCCAGGTCCCCATCAGAGGTTTATCAATATATACGGTCCTTGGATCTGATGCAGAAAGAATCAAACTGCTTCCAGCTGCTGCACCTCATGGGTGTTTGTGGTAAATCATCAGTTCTATTTATTATTAGACCTATTTTTACGCTGAGAAGTAGCAAATAGAGGGTGCAAATGATGAGCAAAAAACAGGCGCTGCACAGTCTTAGTGAATCCAGGCCACAGAGTTTAACAATTAACTCTAAACACTGAGCAGTCAGGGAGAACATGAACATGTGGAACAATAACATGTTTTTTCTTTGTATTGCAGGATTTAATTTCTCCTCGTCGGGTAGAGAGGATGTGGATGTCCGAACTCTTGGAAATGGTGAGATTCCTAAAGGTCCTGTATGTTGGATGTAAAGACATCTGAATTTCCCCGCCTGACACTAAACTGAGGTTGGGACATTGTTAGGCAGTGTTTGGGATGTCCTTCCTGGGCTACTGTAGTTGAATGGCAGAAGACAGATGAGGGCACATTGACAAAAATAGTTACCAATGAGACAAAAACACAAATTGTATTCATCTATCGTTTTACTTGATTGTATGCTAATAAAAACATGCTACATGTAGTAAATATTTTTTCAGCCAACAGATGCCCCCAGATGTCACAATTGAATTACATTCGCACTGAAGCACTTATTTATTTTGACCTTTCTTTTTATGTATTTGTTTTTTGTTTTTTTTTTCCACTGGCAGGACGTCCTTTTGCGATGGAGCTGCTGAATCCTCACAGGTCCAGATTCAGCAAAGTGGAGATGATGCAGCTACAGGAGGTGCTGAACGACGTGTATTAGGGCCACTCAGAAGGAAAAAAAACAAGGAGGAAGATTAAAGTGTAAATTTTGAGACTAAAGAGTAAATGTCAAGAGTAAAGTGTAAATATTATGAACAAAAAAGTGTCAATTTAATTAACAGAAAAAGTTGCAATGTTGAAAAAAGTCATTTTTCAAGCCTTTAGCCAGCAGGAGTGAACCCCGCTGTGCTCCTCAACTCGACTGGATTTGATCCATTTGTTATCATATCTGACGGTTATGGGGCACGTTTACTAAATTAAACCCAAAAGAAGATGCTATATTTTTTGTTGAACCAGTCCAAGGTGTGGTTTAATATTCTTGCTGCACCAGAACCCTCAGAACATATGTCATCCCTTCACAATAAGAGTCTCAAACACTGTGTGCTAACCTCAGCTAACTGTCTCTAGATGTGGACATTATTGTTCCTCAGTAAAATGGACACTGCAACCTAGACCACCAGAAATTCTGAGACTATGTAGAAGTCGACACTCAGTGTTTGTTTGAGACTTTTATTGTGAAGGACTGAAAGAAGTTCTGTGAGTTCTGCTGCAGCAGGAGGGATAAACCACACATCAGACTGGTTTAATCTCAAAATATAAAAACAAACAAAACTTCCTCCATGGTTTTTTTTTTCTTCTGAGTGACTCAAATACACAGTCTGAGCTAAATGTCTTGTTTCTTTTTCAGCGAGAGAAAAATATCCAAAACAACACCGAGAACTTGATCCAGTTCTGCTTTCTCAAGTGCACGAGAAGAAGTTTAGGCCTTTATTTTAGGCCTCATGTACAAAACTATAAATATGTACTTTAGCCTTAGCGTCTGAGCTGAAGGATTGGACAGACAGTCCTCATAAAGCCAACGTTAGCTCTGAAACTGTCCTCATGATAGTAATTTGTAATGTTCATGCAGACAAAGCTCTGAAGGCTCAAAATGCTGCAGCTCTGATTCTGACAAGAACATTACTCCACAATTAATTTCTCTCCATCAGCAGCAGGAAGAATTTAAACTCCAATATAAAATGGAAGGCCTGGCGTCCCTTGAAAGAACAGCAGCCACATGCCCGCTGCCTTTCATGGCAGAGGTTTAGACTGAGATCATCTTATGTTGAGAAGGGACGAAGTTTACTGCTTCTCTGATACGAGTTAGTTAAATCAGGGCATCGCTTTTTTAAGTAACTCAACCCCATCACTCTGAGGTCAAAGAGTCATGGTGATAAGCATGCCCTTTTTCCCATTTGATGCATGATAGGAAAATGACTAGAAAGATGCTGAATTGTTCAAATACTTAACCCTATTTCTTTAAAATATAATAATTTGTTTTCAAAACTTATGCTTCTTTTTTTTTTACTTCTCAGATGTGCATGTTATTGTTAAAAAAACCCTAATACTTAGTTTTTAAGGTTAAAACTCATGTTTCAATATTCTGCTTTGTTGTTGTTGTTTTCAGGTAAATGTGGGATTTATAGGATTTTACATGATTGTGTTCAATTTTTATAAAGATCCAAAGTTTAGAGTTCTTCGTGTTAAAAATCCGCCTCTAGCCTCCTGTGCTGTTGGACTGCTAACCTCGTTGCTCTGTTTTCAGACAATAAACAAGTCCTCAGACAAAATTCGAGTCAGAGACCTGCAGATTGTAACCAGGTGAGTGATGGACATTGAGAGCTAAAACGTGTGTGTGTGTGTGTGTGTCTGTGGCCATGTATTTGATACATTGTGGGGACAATTTCCTAACATATACTAACTTGTGAGGACCGACTGCTCCTCGTGGGGACCAAAGCCCGGTCCCCACGAGTAGAAATGATGTTTTTGGGTTAGGGGTTAGGTTTAGGACTAAGGTGTGAATTGAGTTTAGGTTTGGTTTAGGGTTAGGTATGTACTGGTAATGGTTAGGGTTAGGGTAAGGGTCAGGGTTAGGCTGTAGTTAGGGTGCAGAAATGAATGGAAGTCAATGGAAAGTCCCTGCAAAGATAGAGAGACATAACGTGTGTGTGTGTGAGCGTAAGTGTGTGTGTGAGAGCTGAAACAGAGGTCCACGCTGTGTGTTTGCTGCAGGGAGGCCATGAGTCACATGAAGGAGGGAGAGGAGGAGAAGACGAAGTCCTACAGGGCGCTCATCTGGACCCAGAAACCCATCCAGAGTGAAGACATCACCTTTATTGATGACATTAAGGTCAGTCGGGCTCAGCTGATACCTGTGTCTCTGGACTGAAGGTACTGTTTACACAAGTAACTAATACAGTATATTTGACAAGATCTGTTTCCAAATACTATTGAAATATAAATAATCCAGTTGGTACAAAGTTAGAAGCAAAGGAATGGGCTCAAAAGCTGGTATGTAACTATCATTCTGGGTTTTTTGTCAAACTTCACAACTTTACAAAAGATAAGATTGTTCAGGTTTCGAGCGATCATCCAGGCAGTTCAGGTCCCAGTTTTTCCCTACAGTAGGGATAATATTAGTTTGATTTCCTTCTGGGTTTGTAAGTTTACCCACTTACAAAGAAATGAACAGTTACTGATTTTTACTGTAGTTTCATTTCAGTGTAGAGAGACAGAATATGAACTATAAATCCAGAAAAAAAACCCACATAACATAAAAGTTGAATTTCATTTGAATGAAATAAATACATCTGCAACTCAGACAAAGTTTCAATGCTGTGTAAAATGTAAATAAAATCCAAATGCAATGATTTGCAACTCTCATACAACTACATCTTATTTACAATAGAACACAGTAAACATATCAAATGTTGAAACTAAGAAATTGTACCTTTTTTCCTTTATTTATTTCTTTAAATAAGTTAATTTTGAATTTGGCAGCAACACATCTCAAAAAAGTTGGGACAGGGTCATGTTTTCTACTGTGAAGCTTCCCTTCTTTAGTTTTTTAAGGGTAAATAAACCTATCTCATAGAGCCCTAAAATATATTAGAAATGCACTGTATTACTGTGTTTATTTTATCCACTAGCTTACAGTTGAATAAATACTTTCACTTATCTTAAGGAAAAGTTCAACAAGAACATATGTAGGAAAAATTCACCTTTAAGCTAATTCACTTTCTTTAAGTGCAAAAAATGCAACATTTCCAAACTCAACAAATAATTGTTTTTAAAAATGTGTGAATACAATATTGAATAAATATTGTTCAATATTGTATTTGATTATTATTTTTTTTCCACAATCAAGCAGCCTTACAATGTTGTCCCATTCTTGTCTGATGGAGGATTCTAGCAGTTCAAGAAATCCTGGATCTTATTTTGGTGGACGGGAGCAGATGTTGTTCTAAAACCTGTATACTTTTCTGCACTGATAGTTCCTTTCTGTGTAAGCTATCAATGCCAGAGACACTAATGAACCCCCATAACATCAGAGAAGCAGGCTTTTAACCTGTGAATTGAATGGACCCTCTCCTCTTTAATGGGGGTTTATGAGATTTGCAAATCATTGCATTCTGTTAATATTTACAGTTTACACAACAACCCAACTGTTTCAGAAATGGAGTTATAGTTGATCTCCAAGCAAAATAGGACTTTGTACTTAGTGGAGAAGCTTGTGTTGGCAAGCACAGCAGTCTCATCATCCTCACCTCATGAGGAAGATCTTAAATGGAGCTCCAGTTTAAGGATGCTTGTTGGTCTTTTTATGTTTCTTTGTTTCTGAACAAAGAAATGCTGAGATCTTAGAGTTTCTGTTGGTTGTTTGTTCAGGATCTGACCCTGGATCAGAAGACTCCTCTGAGGGTTTTACACCGGCGGGCGCTGGCCATCCGACAGAGAGTCATCCACAGCATGAACACCCGCTTCGTGGACTCTCATCACTTCTACCTGGGGCTGAAGACTCAGGCTGGGACGTATCCGCACTTTAAAAACCTCATTTCTCCGTCTTGTGTCAAAGTGATGATTCCAAACAACAGACCTGAAAATTAATGACACTACAGAGGCTGACTTTGTGACACAACCGCCACACTAGTTACTTCTGTTTGTTTAATCTGAGTACCTGCAGCTGTAGAATAGTGTGAATGCTTTCTTCATTTTGTATTGTTTTACTTTTGGCTGCTGTGACTTTTGTTTTTTTTTTTCAAAATATTTAACTTTATTTACAGATATTACCCCAGGGGCTATGGTAGCTCAGTAGTCAGCGCTGCTGTCTTGTATTCTTGAGGCTAAAGTTCAAGCCTGGGTTGTGTCAGGAGGAGCATTCGGCTGACCCCTGCAGAAGGGAGCAGCTGCAAGAAATTAAATTACAAATATTTCCACTAAGAATTGAAATTTTGTTAATTACATCAGACATTGTTCTCTTTAAAATCTTTTTAAGCATATTTGATTTATTTTTGTCTTTATATGCTACTTTTACTTGTTAGCTAAAATAGCACAAGAGTTCTGTTACCTTTAGCTTTAGCTAGAATTTACCTTCTGCATTACTGCGTTTCAGCTTCTTTAGTAAACTTCAGCAGTCCTTCAGAGCTCAGCTTGTGCAGTTAAAAGCTGGGAGTGAACCTGATGTGTTTCTTAATGATCGAACCCAGCTACATTAAAGAGTTTGTCCACGGAGACTTTGGCCGCACCAAACCAAACATGTGTCAGCTGCTGAAGACGGACACGGACATCCTGGAGCTGGACGTGGAGGTGGGATAAACGGAGCTGTAGGTCTTCACATGTGGAGACAACCCAATGTGGAAAACCTTCATCATTTCTTGGTTTTAAAAAAAGATTCTCCTTAACTTAAAACAGAAGGGTGAGCCTGATGTCTCACGTGCTGATTTGTGTTTCCTGTCTCAGTCTGTAGATGTGGACTGGCCTCCCGCCATCCCAGAGTGAACGCTGTCCTTCCACGCCGGTTCTGGACTCAGCCTGTACTGAGAGGCCTCAGCTTCAAGTGGACCGGTTCTGTCACTGGGAGCTCTAACTACGAGGACCAGGTCTACTCGGGTCACGATTAGGTTTTCTGTTGAATATGGCAGTATCTTCAATTTGATCTCAGGATATTTTTTTGACAAAATGTCCTCATTCTGTTGAGACTCAGAGTTTTTTATTTTTGTAACCGTGGCGATGAAAAGACGTTTTAAGAGTTTAAATTCTGCAGAGTTTGATTTTTTTTTTAGTGTGATGACAGAGGAATGATCCTGACCTGAAATCAGCAGATTGGTTCTGTTGATCTAATGGACTTTCTGACATGAAGTTTACTGGAACTGTTGGGGTTTTTTACCCCTGCGGCCGAAACAGATTTACTAACTGAGCAACATGTTTAAGAAAACAGGCAAGATCATTTGTCAAGAAGGACAAGTTCTTAAGCTGTCAAAATCATCTTCTTTTGCTTTATAATGAGCCCAGTTGTACTGTCCATTTGTTTTTTTCTTAATAAAAAGAAAAACCGTCAGTATGGTCATTATTTCATCCCAGCAGAAATTACTCAGTAATTGTTACCTGCTGCCATTAAAGACAGGCTCTGAAATGTAGAAATCCAATGATTTCCTTCTGAAAGCTTCACTAAAATCCTTGCAGTTGTTTCATGAGATATTTTACTAACAAACAAGGCCGACTCCAGCAGTTAATGCCAAGGTTTTAAACAATGATGTGTGGTAAGCAGCCCTAGTGTTGTTAATGAATTGTAATGTTATATCTGTAAAACTGCTTCAGTTAGTCGTATTTGTGCCTTCCAAGGTCAGATAGCTGCAGCGGCCATCTTAAAATCAGTTATAGATACACATTCAAAGGTTACTTTCTGCAAATTTCATAAAAAAAATTGTCCTCTGGTTCATGAGATATTTTACAGACAGACACAAAAACACAGCATTTTGACAAGGGCAATAATTAACACAAATATTGACCTAAAATTTGTCATGGTAGTAGCTGAGACTGATCCCCAACACATACTCTAAGCCAACAAGGTGACAGACATGCCTGCTATGTTGGCTCTGAGGGGTTGGTTTGGGCGTGACGGAGTAATAAGAAAACATATTAAACCTCCATCTAAACTGAGGGGTCAGCAGGGTCCTACCAGCATGTTTCTGCCGCCGTGTCTTAACAAGTTCTTCCTCAGCTAATCCTGATAAGATCATGGAAACGATGAGTGCACATTTTCTGTTTTGGGGACGTTACTGAGACGTGTCCCTGAGATTAGCATGCTACCATGGTGTGTTAAAATAACTGTCAGCGTTAATCTGTGGTAGAAGATCCAGCCCATCTGACAAGTGTGACAGATGCAGACACATTTGTTTGTATCTTTTTGTTTAAAAAAAATCCATGTAAGGCACAGAAATACCCTGAAACTGATAAAAGTAATCAGTAAATTTTCTGAAAATGAAAGAATCTCTGAGTCTTCTGCACCTGTCCACAGGTGTTTTGTCCCACTCCTCCTGAACAAACTGCTCCATGTCTCAGATTTGAAGGGTTCCTTCTCCAGATGTTTCAGCTCCGTCCACAGATGTTCATCAGGATTTAGATCAGGGCTCAGAAGGACACTTCAGGACAGTCCGATGTTTGGTGTTTTGGGTCATTATCCTGTTGGAGGACCAATGACCTGCGACTGAGACCAAGCTTTCTAACACCAAACAGCACTTTTTGCTCCAGAATGTCTTGATAGTCTTGAGATTTATTTGAACCCTGAACAGATTCAAGACACCCTGTATCAAATGCAGCAAATCAGCCCCAGAACAGAACTGTCCTCAGCTTTCTGTGCTCCCTGTTCAGTGTGTTACACACCAGTGGCGTCACTAGGCCTATTTTAGGGGGGCTTCAGCCTCCCTAAATAATTTTGGTGTAAAAAAAAAAAAAAATTAGTTTTTTTTTTTTTTTTACAAAAACTCCATATAATGTGGCCAGAATATGAGTTTAAATAAATAACCATATATTATTTCATTATTAACTCAAATATATGATCATAAATCTGTCAGTTCCAAATCCATTCCACTTGTTCATATAGAGTACTCTCTCACCACATGAAATCCAGTCCATGTTTTCCCTACAAACTTCGTTATCCGATCCATTCCACTTGTTCATATAACATACTCCCACACTACATGGATTCCAGTCCACGTTTTCTCTGCAACCGTGATATCACACTATGATATCAAACAGCACAGTGACTACTTTTCACCCTTTAAACAGGCAGACTGACTGATTACAGGACTGAAGATACCTGGGATGAAATTACAGGACGTGCCTTAGTTTAACATGTCCCTGTGTCAATCTATTTTAGGGGTACCATCTTTTTTATCAAGGCCAGTTTTATGAGTGTTTTTTTTAAATAATGATATTGACCTAAAATTCAATAGCAATGACTGATTTTCATTGGCTGATTTTTCATATTAAATTCTCTATTTATTACATTTGTCAGTTTCAACTTATTTCAGTGACCTTTGGGGGGGGTTTCCTTTAACAAAATAAGATTGTGTCTGCGTGACATCTGCAGATAAATTTTCCAAGTAGTCTAAAACAAACCGATTTAGATCCACCAGCTTCACATAAATCTGACTGGAGTCCAGGGCTGGTATTAAAGATGGAGGAGGATATTGTTACTGTCAGTGTCAACATAAATAAATACATAAAGTTCTCATCAGTGGGTCATCAATCACTTAATCACGTTTGTGTAACAGCTGATGGCTCTTACACCTGCCCTCCAAACTAGCCTGATGTACCATAAAAGCAGATCAGGGGCCCTTTGTAGAGAGTGAAAACAAGTTATATGATGTTCACTAAAAGTCACTGTCTAAAATGCTCTTATCTGATCTAGGACCAGTTTCGTTGTATCACAGGGAAGCAGTGCAGAATAGTGTGGTATGATATTTGATGAAGATGAGGGACCCCTGAGGGTCTTCATCTCGCCTTGGATCCTACGGAGAAACAGCAGTGTTACTTTCATGTCTGTCGATCAGTTTGAGTTCAGGTCTGAGGGGTCCAAAACATCCAAAATGAGAGTCACGACAGCAGAAAACCCTGAAATGTATCTGTTTTAATTTAATTCAAAATAAATACTACCACGGCAACGCAAGTCCACTACTGGGTTCTTGCTCTAATGTTTTGGTAAGAAAACAAACAAGCAAATCATCCAAAACAATAAAAAATAAAAAAAAAAATAGAGACTTCAGTTAACGCAGCCATCATCACCTCTCTGAGACTTTCAATACGTGCCTTTTTTTTTCCTTTTCTTTTTTTTTTTTTTAAACAACATACAAGGGAACACTGCTTGGAATGATGAACATAAATAAAACTAACACTGTGGTACAAAAGAAGAGGAGGAGGGAGGAGGGAGGAGGGGTGGGAGCAGAACAACCTGATGATACAGCATTAAACTAAAAAAAAAAAAAAAAAACCCAGCCACGGTCCTGGTTTAGGGTTTTCTTTCTCTTTTTGTCTTCCGGAGAGGGGGAACAGAAGATGATGGTGCAGACTCCACACTTCCAGTCAGTTTTTAGGAGTCGATTGTTTTCAGGGACCGTGTTGACGCCAGGAAGGCTGCAGTGGGGTTCGTCTCCGTGGAAACATCCTCCGTGAGTGATGGCAAGTAAAGTTTGTGCCACAAAAAAACAAAACAAAAAGAAAAACTGATCAGTAGTTGGGTCTCGTCCTTAATCCTCTTTATTCGTCTATTCTTGAAAGCAGCCCCCCCCCACTCGTTGCTTAATTTGCCTCGTCTGAAGGACAAAACAAAACAAAGTAAATAAAAACCCGGCATTGCATATGTACATCAAGAAGTTCAGGGCGACTCAGTGGTTTTCTGGGAGCCCTCACAGTCTTCGTGTTTGAGTGTCTTACGGCTCAGTTTTCATGTCACCTGGGATTCAGGAGCAGGACCCCATCCCCCCCTCCTCCCCTCGTGTCTGAAGCTTGGTCTCCACTAGCATCTGGGTGATAGTTCTCGTCTTAAATCCCTGTGTGTGTGTGGAAATCTTTCTTTAATTAGACTCTCCTGCAGGAAACACAAGCAAACATGGCTGCTCTTTAGTCACAGATATGTCTGAACCAGGTTTTTGTCACATGCTTCCCTGTCATCATTCAAATGTTCTTTTCCAGACTTGCTCAGGAACCTGGAAGTACTTTTTGTGTCGGCAGCGTTCTCCAGGAACCAGTCAGATCTGACGTGTTTTCATGAAACACCGGGACTTTCATTTAGGTCTGATCTGCTCTGAAACGTCCCGACATTGGAACTTTTTGTGTTCGCCACGGACCGAGTTCCTCTGAATGCAGCGGACGCTTCGTGGCAGCAGTGGGCACATAGAAATATCCAAATAGTGTGAAGATTTAAAAAAAAAAAAAAAAAGCCTGATAATTTGTTGTTTTGGGTTCATTTAGTTAAAGGTACTCATTGCAACGTATGAAATACGAAAACATAAAAAAGGCCATCATGAACTAGATCAAACGGTGCAGTTTGAAAGTTAACTCCAATAGACTTGCTACACTGGAATGCGGGTGTGCGCTCAACGAAAACACTGCAGAATCCTCTGAAAACCATATAGAAGTTTGAGTCAGGTGACTGACCTTCATTAGGCTGGCTGTCGTCTGTGGAGGTAAACAAATCAGAATCTCAGAGAAGATGTTTAGGTAGAAATATGAGAGTGACTCTGCTGCTAAATGTGAAAAGAAAAGAGAAAGATCGAGTAAGACAAGAATAAATATCAGGGATCAAGCAGAACGACGGGGCGCAATAAAGACAGATGCACAGCTTCTGTGGAACTCCTGTTAGACCGATCTTTTACTCAACAAATCTGAGCGTGAGTACATACAAACACATCAGAACTATCAGGCTTCTCCATCCCAAACAGCTCTTCTAGGGATGTCACCATTGTTGACCTATTTTCAGTCACCTCGGCTCTTTACTTATGTAAACAAACATGTGGTAGTCGGGAGCTGGTCACAAATTTTGCTTACGGATTTTTAATTTAAGGAGAGATTAGTCATTGATATGAGCAAAATACTGTGTGGAGTTTGAGTCTTTCTCTACGTTTGTTGTCTTTTTGACCAGTCTTCATGGCTTGCAGTGAGTACCTTTAAGTCAGCTGATCAGACAGAAATGTGTTCAAAACCATCAGCCTGACAATCCTCAGCTCGTAAAAGAACTTAAGTTGCATTTAGTTATTATTTTATGTCTCATGCTGACAGCATTTAACCTATCTGACTTCATAAAGAGGGCCCGGTCCTGTTCAGGTGTTGAGGTTTGAGGTCATCACAGATTTATTGTTGATTCCAGTGGTTTCAAACGTTCAATTCAGCTTCTTTTAGAGTCAAAAACACGGACCACATGGGACCACATTTTAGCAGCATTTGATCGTCTTTAAAAACGACGTAACTCAGAGAAAACGCAAAAAAGATTTACAAGCTGTGGTAGAAGTGACAAACGATGCGGAAGTCTGTTTGTTTTTTTTTTTAGAAAACACACCGCCTGATTTAGTATGGAAACAACTACCGACTCGAGTCTAATGTGAAGCAGAAATCTGTGCGTGTTGAGCGTGTGTGTGTGCTATGACAGCATATGGTTGATCCCACAGCCTGTGTAGACATCCCAGTTCTACAGCTGTGAGGAGGAGGAGGAGGAGCGGTGAGGAAGCAGAGGACGACTCCTGCCGGTCGGTGGAGAGTTGGGGCGGAGCTTGTGCTCTGTGTGCCTGAGTGAGCCGTGCACTTTGTGGCAGTTTAGTGTTTCAGAATCAACAACCTTAAAGTTAATGTGTTAAAACAAATACAAAGTCCTACTGCAGTGATGAACAAACTCATCCACTCATTTTCTGTCTTTGTTTTTTTATTTTTTGACCTTTACGCTGATTTTTATTGCCATGGGATTGGGGGATGTGTGCCACCACGGCAAATGTATGGAGGAAGAATTGTTTTTTTTGTTTTTTCCTTGCTCTTTAATGAGTGACCCACGAGCCATGCACTTATCCTCAGCTGCGACTGACCCAAAACCTGTCTGCCTTCTCCCAAAGGAAAAACGAAAGACAAAAACCACCCTGTTGGCGTGAAACGAAACATCTGCACACGTAAGGCAACATTTTTGGTTTTTGTTCCCTAAAACGGCTCTTCCAAACCAAGTGCAAAAAAGTCAAAAGAAAGAGGAGAGAAAGGGGCAGAAACGACAAACAAGAAAAGATGAACACAACATGGGTCGACAGCTTAATACTGACAGAAAGAAAATAAATAACAAAAACATTGCCTTCTGCGGTAAGTAGCGCTGAAAATGTCGGAGACTTCTTCTTTTTTTCCTTTTTCTTTTTTTTTTTTTTAGTGTGGGGAGACCAGTTTGAGTCTAGCCCACTGTGCAAAAACCTCTTTTAAAGTCCCTACAAAGACTTCCCCCCATCCGCGAGGAGGCAGATGAAGAGAACAAGAGGGGAGACTGGTATTTTTTTTCTAGAATGGCTACGCGTTTTCCTCAAAATGGCCACGAATGGGACGATCCAGGAGGGCGGAGCTCACTCCCGCCCGCTGGCTGAGTAGGAGAACTGTGGGAAATGAGGCCTTCGCTCGTTGTCCGCGGCGTCCATCCCGTCCTCGTCGTCTGAAAAACCAGAGATCAGAGGCAGACATCAGCTGGCTCAGGCTTTTCTGTTCTGCTGACGTCTGTGCTGAAGGTTGGGTGACCTTTAACCTCTCTCACAAGGTGTGTTTGTCTTTCTGCTGCTTTAAGTGTACTAGTTAGTTAATCACAGCAGAGCTCTAAATGATTGCCCAAGATCTGTTTATTAAAACTTTGGCTTTTACTATTGGAGTAAAGCTTATTTGTCTGTTAGCAAAATAACTCATGAACCACAGGATGAATTTGAATGACATTTTGAGCACATAAGCACAGGGTGTGCATCTACAACTGATTAACCTTTAGAGACAACACAATTCAAGATGGCTGCCACAGCTAATCAATCTTAGTCAACACAGAAATGGCTAAAACTCAGTCAAATGTACACATATTGAGCTGATGTTTGGTGTGGTAGTAGCTGAGAGTCATTCCTAACACATACTTTGAGAACAAACAGATCTCACAAGGTTACACGAGACAGTGCATCATGTCTCCACAATTTGACCAAAATGGCTACAACTCTGTCTTCTCTCAGCATGAGATGATTTTAGGCTGTGGGTGATATGCATTCCTTTGTTAAAGACTTTACTTTTTGGTCTGTGGGAGGAAAAACGACTCTAACATAAAGAACATTGAGACTCCGTACAGAAAGGATCTGATGACCTTCCTGCTGTGCAGCTGCCAAATCTGATGAGTTTATTATTTTAAATGAATAAAGTTGTTTTCTTAGAAGACGTTTTGCTCCTGTAGAGCGTCAGAGAATGAACACACTCAGCAGTGAACAATAAAGTGATCCTAATGTAGAGAAGCAGCAGAGCTCTCATTCTTATCTCATAAAAGTAGAATTTACTCAAAAACAACAGAACTATTTAAACAGTGAGTGAAGATGCTACGGAGCGGGACGTGCTTACATTTTTCAGGCGGGGTGATGGTGATGGTCTGTGCTGTGAATTCTTCATCGAAGTAGCGTGTGTCTGTCTCCGAGGAGACCTGGGGCTGGAAGGGGGGGACCAGCTGGAACAGACAGGAAGCAGGTTGACTCAACATCCCATCAACAACAGTCAGCGAACGCTATGATGCTTCTTTTAAAGGCGAGGTCAACGATGTTCATTCCAAAGGAGTTCTTTTTATTTATTTTCAATTAATGCTTCTTCTTCGGTTGAAAGTTTCTCATTTTTCAAATCTGAATCCAGAGAACATGGTGACTCCTGTTCTGTGGGGGATGATGGAAATGACTGAACGTTTTGTTTCTTTCTGATTTAGTGCACCCGCAGTCTTTCAGGGAGTCTGCACTCGTTTTGTTCTTTTGTTGCTCAGACTTTTTAATAAGCTCCAAGTGTCTGTGCTTCGGGGCCTGGTGTCGTCTCTACCTCTGGGTTTTCATCTCATTTATTGTGAGCTTAAAGATGGATTCAGAGTGAGATGCCCATTTCTCCAGTTTTAAGAGTAATAAATAAATTTAAAAAAATAATAAAATGAATTTATGATTTTACTATCTGCTCAAACACAAAGCTTACATAGTGTTACTTAAACCATTTTCTGACACAAACTGCATTTCCTATTTATTTATTCATTCTGCTGAGCAGCAGAAGAAGAAAAACAGCAAAAACCTGAGGGTTGTACTTAAAGGTACTGATCTGGAGCAGGTGGTGAGTTCACTTTCAGTCTGAATTTTTATTTTTAGGACTTTTTATGATTTTTCTATCTGCTCAAACACAACACAAAACTCAAACACGTGCCCGGAACACCTGGTGAGGTGTTTCAGGCGTGTCCCACTGGGAGGAGGCCCAGAGGAAGACCCAGGACACGCTGGAGGGACTATGTTTCTCGGCTGGCCTGGGAACGCCTTGGGATTCCCCCGGAGGAGCTGGCCCAAGTGGCTGGGGAGAGGGAAGTCTGGGTCTCCCTGCTTAGGCTGCTGCCCCCGCGACCCGACCCCGGATAAGAGGAAGAGAATGGATGGATGGACTTTTTATTTTTGTGTTTTTATGATGAAAAGCACTTTGAACTACCTTGTTGCTGAAATGTGCTATATAAATAAACTTGATTGAATAAACTGTCAGTAAAAAGCACCATCCAGCTCAAATCTTTCCCAAAATCAATTTCGCAAATTTTGACCCAAAACCTGCTGTTGGTTCAAGAAGAAACACGAGAGGAATCTGTCCTGATTGAGTTATTTCTCAATGAAATGCAGGGTTTTTCATTAAACCCACCTGAAGGGAAGTAACCCAGATGCCTTCAACCTAAAGAGCTACAGATCAAAGCTGCTGTTTTCAAGTAAAGTTTTAATGAAACTTGGTTTTATCCAGTTAAATCGTTTTATTCAGTATCTGGTTTTAGATCCGGTCCCAGTACAGAGAACAGAGACACAACTGATTAGGATTTTAAATGACTTCAGACCCAACATGGATTTAAACAAACCTTCAGTTCTGGTTTTATTAGAGGCCGTTCTTATAGACAGCTTATAGACACTCAGCATCTCTGGAACTGGTTCTAAATAGTTTACCTGAAAGAAAGAAATTTACAATTTGTAGATTTTAGAATCTATGCTTGTACAACTTTTGTATTTTATTAGCTCCCATTGTTTAAGTGTTGCTGCTCTAAATGACTGTTTGTACCGTATTTTCCACACTATAGGGCTGTGATGGCCACACGGGTGGTAATCACACGCAGCAACACTCTTTAAGTTCACAGATCTCACACTCACTACACTATATGTATGTTTTTGTTTGACAATAGTGAAACACATTAGTTCTTAGTTGTAGCGCGCACATTTAAGTTAACTTTTGTATGTTTCATGTTGTCTGACTTAACATGTGTTTTTGCTTTCTTATGTGGAGTTCACCATGGGGGGGGGGATTAGGAAGTTTATTTTTGTTTATTCTTATACAAGTGTGTTTGTTGTTGTTGTTTATTTTGTTAGCTTTATGCTTAGTTATCTTTATTTGTATTAAATTTTAGCTAATTATGTGTTTTGTTAGAATTATGATTAGATGTTTCCCCCCGCTTTATGTTTATTAGTCTGGTCTGATCAGCCAGGTATTTAACTTTCCTTTGTTTGTTGTATGAGAGGTCAGTTAGTTTTGTTTGAGAAACTGGGAAGTTTTGTTATTTTTCCTTGAGTTTAGTTTTCTTTATTTGACCTCTTTTAAGGGCCATAAAAAATAAACTGTTTGAATTCTGTGTAATTTTGGGGAATACAAGCCACCTTTTTTGAAATTTGTTTTTGTGTCCTCATACTTGACTGGCCTGGTCACTTACAAGGGCGCTCTGGATTATAAGACGCACTGTCAACGAATGGTCCATTTCCAAACATTTTTCATATATAAAGTGCATCGGACTATTTAGGTCCGCGCCGTGCACGGAGCCCCGCGCAACATTTCAGAGCGTGACTATAACTGAGCCTTAATGCTGCAAGCGGTGCGGCTTTGTAGGTTACCAAAGTCGTACTAAAACATTACGACTTCTTACATATATAAGGAGCTCCGGATTATAAGGCGCGCTGTCGTTAAGGCTTTTAAGTGCTCCTTATAGTCCAGAAAATATGGTAGGTTTCTGTTGTCTCTGTTTGCTTGTTGCTCTTCTTTTAGGTGTAGTTTTTATCTGGTGTAAAGCACCACGTTGTGTTACGCTGAAAGGTGCTTTATAAATAAAGTTTGATTGGATTTATCCTGTTCTGAATGATATCCCAAATAGAAAAATCAGACCGTAACAACATTTACTGTATATGTTGTCAGAATAATACCTGGAGCTGAAACAGTTTAGATAAATATCAGACAGTCAGATAACACAAATTTAAATTCTGCTGTTATCTTAGATGTGCAGAGGCCCTAAAGGGGGCGATGGTGTAAAAACATTTAACAGGTTCCTCGTGTGCAGAAGAAACAATTCTCACACAATATCATCTTGTGCGCAGCAGAAAAGTGCCTGATGGACAATAATTTGACCTGAGATTACATGTGCAATGTTATTAAACAGCTATAGGATTTATCTCATCTTCATGGAGTATTTGGATGATGATATCAGGAATATTTAGTGTTTTCAGGAAGGTGGATGCATATTCTTCTCTGTAGTGACCGGGATTTGTACGTTTAGCTCACTAGACCACAGAGAGGATTATCTGGTGAGGTTCAAATAGTTACTTGTGTGTGAGAAAACTATCTGGTGATAGTTTGTTTCCCATGCACACAAGAAACCTATTTTAAATATACGTATATATTTTTACCAGTGTCTCTTTAGGGGCTCAGTAGAAGTCAGTTATTGTACTACATTTATGTTTTGATCAAATGTTGGTTTTATAATCCTCAAATATAACCACAAACAATCTTTATTTAGAAATATGTTTATGTATTAGAACCCATAGGCTGTATGGCCAATAAACATATATATAGTCTATAGCCTATATAGTCTATGGATTCTGAAAAGTTAAATCATTTTGTTCTTTTTAAGTTATTTTGGATTCTTCTCAGCATAAGATATTAGCTTCTTGAAATTCCTCCCTTCCAAGTACCGTCAGACCCCCCGTCGTAGATCCTGTTATCTTTTAGTGAAGATTTAGGGTTTGTTGAGTCTCGCCGCCACAGATTTAAAGCTCACATATATTTATATTTACCTTCCTTCTTAGTACAAGACGGGGCAGGGCCACAGGGCCACCAACATTATGCAAAACTCATTCAACCAAACAGAAAACTTCAAAAATATATATTTATTCAAGTTTTTTCTGTTTCCTTTTAAAAAGAAACAATTGAAGAAGACAGTTCTAGGCTACTAAACTAAAAACCTTTACTAAATAATAAAAATAATGCTTGGATGTGTTTGAGTTTGATTTTGAAACCTTACATTTTGTATGAATTATTTGTACATTACAGATTCAACATATCTGTGTTGGCCTTGAAGTTTTATGTGGTCTCTGTGTCTGAAGCTGGTTCAGTTGTCCCAGTATGATTTGTAATCTGAATACTCTTTATTGTTTAAGGCAGGTGTCTCCAATCCTGGTCCTCGAGGGCCAGTATCCTGCAGGTTTTACTTGTTCCTCTGCTCCAACACACCTGATTTGAATCAATGGGTGATTAACAGGCTTCTGCAGAACATGAAGAGGTGATTTAACCTCTGAATCAGGTGTGTTGGAGCAGGGAAACAAGTAACACATGCAGGATAGTGGCCCTCGAGGACCAGGATTGCCCACACCTGGTTTAAGGAATTCAACAGTAGATTGGTTCGATAAGAAGGACAGCTGAATTATTAGACAACATAAACACTTTGCATTTCTCTTATTTTTCATGGGGAAAATATGTTTAACATACAGTTTTTCAAGCTATAAATCCCCCGTTAGAACAAGGTAAATTAATTTTTAGAGGTGTGACTGTATTATTAATGGCTGAATTCCAATAATGTTCATTAATACCAAAGTTACTTAATTTCTTTCAAGGTTTCCTGAAGCACAAACAGGACCTTCATCATCACACCTGTGCTTTTCATGCTGTAACAACTCAAAAGTTCTGTAGGTAAAATGTTTCACTAAAAACTGTTTTAGTAACAAAAAAACAATGCTATCTTGCTTCTTTGCGGTGTAAAATCTTCTCCTTTTTTCCTTTTTTTGAGTCAACTTTCAAGAAACTCCAGAAAAGGATTCGTGGGACATCATAAATATTTAAATGAGATAAAGATGAGGTAATTTTGTTTAACTTTTGTTCTATTTTGGTCTCCATCCCAGTCAGACATCTTTAGATGAACGAGGTAACCCTGATACAAAAATACCTCTGATGCGTCTTTTAATCGGCCTCTGAAGTTAAGATGACGCGTGGCGGCAGAATCCTGTCTCACCTTCTTGTCGTAAACGTCCTGCCAGTCGATTGTGCCAAAAAAACTGTGTCGCATGATCTCCTTCGCGTCATCCGGTCCTCCGCCCAGCCTGTCGACAGAGGAGAGAAGAAGAAGACGTCTCAGCCAGACATGAAAGATCCCCTTTTCAAGTCTCCACCTGATCCTGAAATAACTCCTCAGGGTAACGGGTTCGTTTTCTGAAGCTGCTGTTTTTCACCAGCTTCTTCATGTGAGACAGAAATGCCTCCAGGATGAGCAGAGAGAGAGAAACTAACAGCACGCCATAACCCGGTTTGTATCAGTGGGTTTTCTTTAAACATCAGGATGGTTAAAAGGAACTAATGAGTGAATTCAGGGACATACAGGAAAGCTAAAGACAACTAACCAGGATCAGTCTCTGTTGAATCTAACAGCACATGTTGCACTTAGAGCCAGGAGGCCATGAACTTTAAAGGGAGATTTTGGCCATTTTGTAGAGGATAACAGTGGAAAAGCTCTTATTAATATCTTTCCTGTTATAAATAACGCTTTGAGCGAGCTCAGTGTGGTGAAACAGTTCATTTCTGACAGGACTGACAAGCTAATAGCTAGTCTGAACCCAGCAAAGACCAGAGTGGATTTCAAAGATTTCTGAGCGGTTTGTGTGAACCCTGTTTGATAACCTTTACTGTATGTCACCATCAATTGTTTTATACGTAGTTATTTACATAGAATTCTATGGTTATGTACAAGCACAAGTAGCAGCAGCAGCTAGCGGTAGCACATCTGGGGCAGCCTGGGGACGCTTATAGCAGTAATTTCAAAACATTTTTGCTGGAATAACTGTGTATTGTGAAACTGATGACAGCGTAAAGGTTTATATAATAGTGAGGTTTGGAAGATTAGACGTGTTTTCAGACAACAAGTCGACTGTGGAAGAGGGTCTGCTTCCTGCTGTCCTAAAACTACTCCAAACCTTCAGAATCTTACAGCAGCTCACTCCAGCTATTCCATAAACCTTTACACTGCCGTCAGGTTTTTGTCACATGGTTATTCCAGCAGATATTTCATGACATTCCTGCTGGACGTGTTACACTTTGCTGCTGCCTTGATCTTCTCCTGAAAAAATCCCCAAAACTGCAGGTAAATAACTGTAATGCAGAAAGATGACAATATAATGGTGCATAAAATAGCATTTGCGTGAATCTCTTATGAACTTTTGAGCCATTGGCTTATCAGTCCTGTCAGATGTAAACCATGTCTCCAAACTGAGGTTGTTCAGAAATCTGTATACACCAGGTAAGATATTAATTGTTCATAACTCAAATATCCCTTTGAGAGGATTCATGTTTTATGACTAGAAGACAAAGTGTTTCATGGTCAGAACAAATCCATAGCAGGCTTTGAGTTAAGTTCACAGGTCAGCAGCACATTTCCAGCTGTGAGCTGCACATCTGAACCTGTTCAGAACAGAAACTCCCATGTTCCCGTCTGATCTGATCAAGTCTGTGTATATTTCATAACACGAGGTCAGCTGAGCAACAGTCTGATCCACTGATGTTTCTTCCCATTTACATTCAGTAAGAAACTGTAACTGTTCAGAAACTAACACGTTTCAGATATTTATTTTTTTAAACAAACATCTTAAAAAGATCATAATGTGAGACGTAACAACTTATTTCTAAGCATCCCCTCCTGCTGACAGAAGACCCACAAACAGTAACTTTACTGCCTGTGATCCAACTTTTAGAGCTGCCCTGCTCTGTTACACCTGAAACAACATTTACCTTAAAAACCTCCACGCTAAGTTTAAGTGACGTTACATTAAAACGACACCTGTCAGGAGCAGAAAAGGTGGAGTTCATCTATAAACATTTGACAAGGCCTGCTACAAAATGAGACCCAGGGCCTTAAAAAAACCAAAAACCTATAGAAAGTAATTGTCCTGAAAGTCTGGAGAGCGAATAAAACATCCTGCTGACATAAAGTCCCATCAGGGGAATAGGTGGTCTTTTAACGTGGATCAGGACATATATACGCTCACGTAGTTGTAAAACTGTGTTCACTAGTGTCACGGAGCACCACTGAATGTGGCCTAAGATGTGAATTCAGAGCGTTCTCACTTGTGTTTAACTCTGTTCACCTGTGATTGGATCAGCCAGGACACATGTTAGCACCCAGTCTCAGCGGTACTTTGTAATTAATAATCATCGAAATCATTACACAGGTAAATACAGTCTGAGTCACAAAGCAATAAAGCAGAGAAATAAAACTGCACTCAATGATTGGATTACAGCTGTTAAAACCAAAACAACAGTTATTGTTTAGTTTTATAGGGGAAATGCTGATCAGAGGCTCAAATCTTTACAGAACGTTAACCTGCACGAGACACAAGAGCCTCAAGCTGCACTCCTGTTAAATTAACAAAAACTCAAAGCAAACATCCTTCACTCGGACTATTTAAAAAAAGTGATCCTACTTTACAGCTAAATTTTAAAGATCCTTCATGACAAATTCATTAAATTAAACTTATGTTCTGAAAATGGTCACAATCACACATCTTCTCAAATAAATGTTAGTATAAACACTGAAAATATTACTGATTTTTCCCCTCGTAGTTTTGCCCATAGTGCGTCTTCAGCTTGTGTGTGTGTGTGTGTGTACCGTTTGTTGGGGTCCTTGATCAGCAGCCCTGACAGCAGAGACTTGGCGTCAGCTGACAGGGTTCGTGGGAACTTGATCTCCTCCATGAGGATGAGCTCAAACAGCTTCTCGTGGTCCTGGTTGTAGAAGGGCAGGCGACCGCACATCATCTCGTACGTCACCACGCCCAAACCCCACCAGTCCACCGCCCGCCCGTAGTCGTTGTCTTCCAGAACCTGAGAATACACCATTCAGCCGTTTTACCTCTTCTTCAGAGGGCAGGGCGATGAAACAACTTTAATGGTTTAGCTGGAAGTCAGAGTTTCAGGATCACAAAGGAGTGTGGAAAGGCTGAACTCATCACCTGCTCCAGAGCTCCATCCATTCACTGATTCTTTTTTTGATATCCCAGATAAAAAAATTGACTGAGACAACTTTTATACATCCTCATTATTACACTTAGTGCTGTAGCATTTGAACTGAACGTTGAATTGTTAAATAATGTCAAATTAAAACTCCCACTATCTACCCAAAGGTCAACCAATGCGGTGAATCTATGTGCTGATCAAATGTTGGTATTTGAATGATCAACCTTAAACACAAATATAGTTTCACTTCATTTTCATTTACACACACAGTCCATGCATTTACATTTTAAGCAAACAAATCACCCCATTTAATCAGAATGGTTTAATTAATTCACATAACTCTCAGTTTAAGGAATGTAATAAATGCAGGTGGAAATTTGAATATCCTCACAAGCCTTTATTTCCTACTTTGCACTTTAAGGAAGCTGCAGTAACACTACAGTTAAAACACACACACACACACTACTATCAGAACAAGGAATTACATTAGGTAGAATGGACTGCATAGATTTTGGTATTTTGTCCATTAAGCAGTTCACATTAAGTTTAATTCATTAGTGCCTTTGTAAATCAGAGAATACTGAATTAATACAAGACTTAATTGATTTGGTCGATTTGAAAATTATGGTTCAGAATCAGATCTGAATAAAGCTCTGGAGTGTGAAGTTAAACGTTTCAGATATTTTTGTGTCAAACTGAACAACAGCAGATATAAACTCAATTAGTTTACTGCAACATTCCTGTCTGGTTATGATTGTAACGTTTGTTTCTGTCGGGATTTTTATATTCTTCTTGTTCCATTAATACAACCTGCTTTCTTCTGAATGAAGTGTGTGTGTGTGTGTGTGAGCAGAATGGTTTTAATTTATTTTTTTACAAATAACTATTTGTTCAAGCAGTGTATTTCAAGCAGAAAAAGCGTCAAAAAAGGCATAAAATGCCCTTTTACGTGAACGTGGTCAGAGACTGAACCAGAACGTCTCAACACAGTAACATCTGAAGCATCATTGTTGTCCATGTTTGTGGAGCTTTACACTTCGTCAAGCTAGTCAATCAAAAGAAAGATTGGTTATGTTGACCTTGCTTTGTCGTACACTCAGACTGAAGAGACACTTCCTTACAGTAACATGTTCAGATCTTATTAATAAGATATGTTGTTGACAAACATTGGCGTTTCTAAGGCAGTGAGTGTGGATGTTAACATCTGAGGTGACGTCATCGTAACAGTCAGATCAGGAGGAAAAACTGAGATCAGCCTGCTCATCTTTCCTGGAGCTGACATATTTGATATTCTATTTCATATCCTCTTATTGAGAACTATAACCGTAGTTTTCCATTCAAAGCCACAGTAGAAGAAGTGAAATCATTTAGTGACGTCCATCTCTGCTGTGCAGAAAACATCAGAAACTGCGTCTGTGAGGTACTCCAGGTTCCAACTTCATCATACAGAACCAAACCAGATAAGAGCTCAAACATCAAATGTTCATATTTCTAGATTACGAGGAAGTTTTAGGAACTTCCTGTGTTCTGACCTCAGGAGCCAGGTACTCCGGTGTCCCACAGAAAGTCTTCATGGTGGCAGTGTCAGTGATGCCCTCCTTACACAGGCCGAAATCCGTAATCTTTATGTGTCCATCTTTGTCCAACATGAGGTTCTCCAGCTGACGGGCAGAGCAACAGGGAAAAAAAAGAGAAAAGTCACCGTTTGTTTTGGCGCTTCAGTGTACATGTCAAGGAACTCGGTGAGCTCAGCACATCCTGAATGTCGGAGCACTTTTACCTTCAGATCGCGGTACACGATCTTGGCAGAATGCAGGTAATCTAAAGCAGAAACGATCTCGCCGCCGTAGAAACGAGTGCGGTCCTCTGAAAAGACTCTTTCTCTTGACAAGTGGAAAAATAGCTGCAAAGAGTAAACGACAAACGTTCACACATTTAAAAAAAAAATTCTCACCTTATTCACCAACATTGCTTGAAAAACATTGCTGGATATCTCAAGCAAACAAACCCCTGATTAGCTGGGATGGAGGTGATGAGATTAAATTTAATTTAAAGGAAAAAACATCAGTAGAATGACTCATATGAAGCTTAAAGCAAAACAGGTAGTAGAAATGTTCCTTCTTTTAATTGGAGTTAGCCTAATATTTCATTAATAATACAACTATATAGGTTGACTCATTGATAGAAAGGACAGATCAGACAGAAATGTAAGTGGTTTCTGTCTAAAAGTAATAAAAACATAATATCTTACCTGTTGTAGATAGAGTTAATTCGGACAGGACTGACAAGCTAAAGGCTAGTCTGAACTCACTCAAGACCAAGGTTGATCATTGCTGCCTTAAAACAGCTCCAAACTCTGAAATTTCATTACTATTCCTGGACAAACTAATCTCATTTACAGAAGAGACCTGTAGCAATAGAATACAGAATATAATAAAACTCCTGCAGGAAGTGACCGCAAGCTGCACTGGAACTGCTACAGCTATCTGCTGCTATCTGCTCTTGTAAATAATAACAGAATACTACATAAACAACCTCATATTGTGAAATTGACAGCAGTGAAAAGGTTTCAGAAGCAGCATTCACATGAACCGACATGAAATTTTGGAGATGGAAGCTTAAGACAGAAACCCACTCTGGTCTTAGCTTGGCTCAGACTAGCCATTAGCTCTTCAGCCCTGCTATAATAAACCACTTCTCCAAACCGAGGTTGTTCAAAGAGCTATCTACAACCAGAGACCTACTTCAAAATGGCTCAACTGTTCCTATAAGTTCGATTTTCACTCTCCAGCCCCTTCATTAGGTACACATGTTCAAATGCTCGTTAACTCATATAGCTAATCAGCCAGTACCATGGCAGCAACATAATCCCTGTAGGCATGTAGACTTGGAGAAGACGACCTGCTGAAGTTCAAACCAAACATCAGAATGGGGAAGAAAGGAGACTTAAATGACTTTGAATGTGGTGTGGTTGTTGGAGTCAGACAGGCTGACCTGTTGGAATTATCACACACATCCCTAAAGAAAGACTACAGAGAGAGACTGTTTCTTGTTCTTAGCTGACAGGAGTGGTCTTCTGCTTCTGTAGCCCATCTGCTTTAAGGTTGGATGTGTTGTGTGTTCAGAGATGGTTTTCTGCAGACCTTTGGTTTGTAGGGAGTGGTTATTTGAGCTACTTTTGCTTTTTTGTCATCTTGAAGCAGTCTGCCCATTCTCCTCTGACCTCTGACATTAACAAAGCTTTTTGTTATCTGCACAAATGCCGCTCACTGGATATTTTTCTGGTTTTGGACCATTCTCTTTAAACTCTAGAGATGGTTGTGTGTAAAAATCCCAGTAGATCAGCACTTTCTGAGAAACTCAGACCAGCCCATCTGGTGCCAACAACCGCGCTACAGTCAAAGTCATTAAAATCCCCTTTTTTCAACAAATTGATGTTCAGTTTGAATTTAACAAGTCATCTTTACCATGTCTACATGCCTAAAGGCATTGAGTTGCTGATTAGCTATCTGCGTTAACAAGCTATTGAAAGGAGCAACTTCTCAAATGTACTCTCACGTTGTTCCTTTCAGGTTTATTGAATGATATTTTCAACAACGTTAATAAATACTTGGAAAATATTTGGTGAGCCGGGGCTTTAAGACCTGAGGGGACAGTCACCCTGTGAGCAGGAGTCTCACAGGGTGACTGTCCTATAGTCCAATATTAGTTAGGCTCTTCAACATACTGTATCTTAAAATAACTCCCAAGTAAAACAATATATTAACAGATTAAACCAATTATCAGCATCAAAACATTTCAGCAGCCTCTTACTTCTCCTCCATTGACGTATTCCATAACAAAGCAAAGCCGGTCTTTAGTCTGGAACGAGTACTTCAGGGACTGCAACACAAAATACAAGACAGAAGCTTTAGAGTCTGAATTCAGAACATTCCCTCCATATTTTTCCACACAAACAGTCTTTGGTCACGGTTTCTTTGCACTGAACTCTGTTCAAGTTTTTAATAAGAACAGCTGCATCTACGGTTGATATTTAACAGGATCTACAGTCGTACTTACGGTTAGGAAAGGATGCCGAGTGTTTTTTAATACCCTACTTTCTGTGAGTGTGTGAGCAACTTCATCCTGTTTAAAAAAAATAATAAAATAAAGAAAAGTGATTAGCTAAGAGACAAAAAGAGTACTGTTACTGGAAGTATAATGTGTGCAACCCCAGCCCATATCAGGATAAACAATTAGCAGAGTTTGTAAGCTGCTATTTTAATATTTATGAGCAAAAATATATAAATGATGTAAGAATCAATAAGAATGTTTCTGCTACCCAATCAAAGCCTTAGCTATAGGTTAAAAACCAGGATGAGGACCTTGGCAATGATGACTTCCTTCTTCAGGATCTTCATGGCGTAGTATGTGCCGCTGGCCTTCTCCCTCACCAGAATGACCTTTCCAAACGTGCCTTTACCCAGGAGCTTCAGATAGTCAAAGTCATTCATTGTCTGCGCAGAATACAGGAGGAAAACACAACCAAATGTTTTGTTTGGCCTTGTTCTCCAACATTCATTTTGTTTAAGAGGAAAACCACCTTGTTCCATCAGAATGGACCCAGGAGGACATTGATCCACAGCCAGTATTTCCAGTATTACCTTTCTATTTGTCATGTATAAGAATATTCTCGTAAACACAGCATCATTTCTGGAAATGATTTCATCTAGACAGGAATGCACAAAACTACCTAAAATGCAGTAGTATCTAAGCCAGGCCTGTTATACATCAAAGCAGATGCTCCAAACAAGAAGAAAAAGATGATGACAGTGAATACAGGTGCAAAAACTGAATCTTATTTGTAGACTGAAAACGAAGTGGAACTTGTGCTTTGTGTCACATTAAGCTACATATTGACTGGGAGTCGTGTCAGTCCAAACACATAAAGGACAAATATCAGACAGAGCATCCAGTGAGGGACAGCTGGAGGGACGGGTTCTCCTTACAATGTTTTTTATACACAAGTGTCTGTCTTTTAAAACCATTACCATTTCCCACATGTTTTAAACATATACTTGATGTTCAGTATATTTTTAAAGCTTTTTTATGTTTGCTTTAGTGTTGACAGCTCAGTAAAGTGATAAAAAGCTTTTTTGCCTTTGATTATTTGGTGTAATCAGAAGGGTTTTTACTCTGCTCTATTTAAGGCTGTTATGGCTCATCAGCCTTGTCTGCTCATGGAGGTTATGCAGTAAGTGAAGGTTTTGACGTAGGTGAGAACCTAGCATCTGCAACACAAACACAAGCATACAATCTGTCATTACTGTTGATGACGTGGCTGTCACACATGGGGTCGTAGGTTAGGCAGGAGGTGGGAGTAGAACGTCATTTGTGTTCTGGCTGTCTACACAAAAAAACAGAAACCTTTCAAGGTTTTTTCACACTGGAATCTGATTTTTAAAACACTGTTTTGAGGCTCTTACAACTACGTTTCCATATGAACACAAGACTGAAGCAATAAAAACATTCAGGTATTCACAAAGATTGTTCCTGTCTAGCTCTACTTCCTCTGCTCTCACAAACAACTTGTTGCTCACAGTGAGGGTTCAGTTTGGTTCTCAGTTCTGTTTGCTGATCTCTGGCACACATTTTCCCTACAGCTGTCATATAAAAGCCTGCACCAGCCGTTGTGTACCTTTCGTTTGTAGTGGCTGATGGAGGTGTCCATCTCCTCCTCGTTGACGTTCTCAATCTGAGACGTGGGGCTGCACAGGATGCCTTCCTCCTCCTGCTTAGCCAGCGACTCTGCTACCATCTGGATGGCCTCGGCCCACTCGTCCCTGCAGCACACAGTCAAAGGTTTAAATGTGAGCAGACATTACTCTCCTGTTTTAAAAGGGGAATAGGAACCATTAAACTCCCAGTAAAGTCAGTTTTCACATAGTCAGACTGCACAAGAGAAACCAACTTTCCAACATTTAAAAGATGGAGACACCGTCTGATGTGATGTGGTGGATAATAACTAAAAAGAAAATGTTTATTTAAAACACAACCATAAAACAGACAGAGGGTTTATTATTAAGAAAACAATTCTCTTTATAAGTGAACATTTTTAAGTTTTAAGCAAACTGTCCTAAACACAACTTTTAACTTGTCTAAAACAAGAAATAAATCATCTTGAAATTGGTTTGTCACCTAAATACGAGAGAGTGGCAGCTAACTCTTAATAAATCCCTTTATGATCCCATCAGGAAAGAAATCATAAAATGCGCACTTTATTGTGTTTTAAAACCAAGTCATTTGAAACTTGTAAACCAGGACCACAGTCCTGCCTGTATGTCTCCCAGCAGTGTGTTGACTTTTGTGTCCAGTGAAGAGAATGGTTTTAGTCCATAATCGTATGTTTTTATGTGATGACAGGTAACAGTGAGTTCATCTGCGTATGTTCTCCAGCAGATTCAGCATCGGACCCCCTGCCAGACCATCCCACTACCCCCCCACCAGCCTGTACCATCACACCTGCTGCACTCTTCACACCCCTTCAACTCGGCTGTCTGCCTTTCTGCAGCCGATCTTCGGCCCGAGGCCTTGTCCTCACCACTTCTAATTAGGGCTGCTCCATTATAGAAGAACTAATAATCACAATTGTTTTGGTCAATATCCTAATCACGATTACTGAATACAATTATTCTTTGAGTTTGGAAACACTGCATATTTTTTGCACGTAAAGTGAATTGCCTTGAAGGTGAATTTTTCCTTCCTGTTGAACTTTTCATTAAACCACCTGACAAAGTGTTTATTTATGTAGACTACTGGATATAATTATAAACACAAATGACTAAAATCAGCAGAGTACTGCAGTTCCATTATATTGTGGAACTTGATAAGAGCTTTTTTTTTTCTTCCTCAAATTTTCTTCTTTTTTTATTTTACACTTTAAACATGTTTTTTCACCTTAAAAAATGCCTTATCATATGATAGATAGATTAATACAATTCCAATAAATAAAAAAAGTTTCAACAAGTTTCAGGAGGCGAGACAAGAAGAAAAGCACGCTCGTAAAGTTGGACACAGTAGAAGCTTTTTAATAATATTGTTTTTTGGCAATTATGCTGTTTTTGTGAATGTTTGCAGCAAAAATCAGAACTGAAATCACACATTCGATTAACTGCACGGCCCTACCTCTGATATTTGTAAAAATTGAGATTTTCAGTTGTGATTGGACCTTTTGTCAACACAAAAGGAGAGAAAAAGAGAAATTTTCAAAGCGTTTTCCAAAGTGGAGATTTTTTTAAAAAATTTTAAAATCTGGTTGAAACTGTCTATTTTAACACCAGAATCTCTAGAAAAACCATCAATTCAACCTTTGCTTTGCTCAGATGCTGAAACTTTATCCAATTCTAACAATTTTACCAGCAATACCACCCGTAAGAGGGCAGAACACAGGTTGAGCTAAAAGCAGTAAATGTCTGACTTGGGCTCGATTAATAATCTTTTAGTGAATAAATACAATACAAACCAAACAGCCTTCATCTACTTTTAGGACACAAATTAAAATCTCTCTAACCTCTCATCCGGAGTGTCGACATGAAAAGTCCTCTCAATGACGGTGGTCCACTGCAGACAGCGGATGATGAAGGTGTTTGGTTTGGGTCGTTCTGTCTTCATCAGCTGACATTCTGAATGGGCCACAGAGAGGTGTGCTGTATTACACAGAGATTAGGGTTCAGGAACAGGGAGAGGTGGGATAGTGCTTGTGTCGTACTTGCTACAGAAAAGTTGTTGAGCGGATAAGCCAGGTCTGAGTCCTGCGGTTTGTCCTTGTAACCGATGAAAGAACCGTCCGTCTTCAACAGGAAGTAGCGCGGTCGCCAGTTCTTGATGTACTCGCCTACATAGAGGAACAAATAGAGACCAAAAGGTTACATCCCGATATCCTCACAGAGGTTCCGCAACTTCTTCTTCTGTCGCTCCCTTTAGGGGTGCAGATCATCTGCCTCTATCTATCCCAGCAGCCTCCTCTGTTATACCAACCCTCTGTAGATCCTCTGTCACTATATCCATGAACCTTGTACTTAAACTCATCCAACTTCAACACTTCTCCTTACAGTTTCACTGTTCCACCTCTGTCCTTCTCATTGACACACAAGGATTCTGTCTCGCTTCTACCGACCTTCGATCCTTTTCTCTCCACCTCACTGGACTCTCTCCCACCTCCTCCCTACTCTCACTGCAGATCAGTGTCGTCTGCGAACATCGTAGTTCATGAAGAGTCCTGTCTGACCTCGTCTGTCATCCTGTCCATCCCTGCTGAAAACTGGAAGGGGCTCAGAGCTGATCTCCGATGTACTCCCATGTCATTCCTACTGCACACCTCACCGTTAAACCTTCCTTAAATTAACCACGCAGATTTCAGCTACTTCCTCCTTACATTCTAAAACATTTGCTTGACTGAATGTGTCCCAGCATGTCCCAGTCTGAAAGCAGACTAAAAACAGCATAATTTCACGTCTTTTTTTTCACTGGGAAACTGTCTTCACATTGTAGTGCTATTAAAGTTTTTACCTTCTTCTTTCAAGTGAGTAATGTTTGTTCAACTGATGTAGCCATTTTTGAAAAATAAAAATGTTTATTTTATAAACATTGATTTTAAAAACTCAGTGACCTGATTTAGACTAAAATATGCTTTAAAAGCCATCAAAGATGCATTTTTAATCCCACCTTTTTCTTTAGTCAGTTTTAATTTCATCTAATTGTCCAACTGTTTTTATAGGGTCAGTCCTGCTTATTTCTGAAGACAGAATCTAAAGATTACTGTAACAGAGGGGTGTTTGTTTTCATTTTTCAATCTCCCTGCTGATCTGAGTCATCGGTGTGTGATGAGTCAGATCACTGTATTCATTAATGTTGCAATACATGATCTATATTTTAAAGCAATACCAGCGCAGATCGTCCAGTCATACCAGCATCAGAGCTAACAAAGAGAGAGGCGCTCAGACCATACAGAAAACAACCGAGGTGAAACGGCAACTATTTATCAACTGTTCTCACACACGCAGTGACTCACAAGTCTTCAGATCAACAGAGTGATGAGGACAACAACACCTTCATCATCACAGACGCAGAAACAAATCTGATGGTTGTGTCAGTGAAGCAGCTCGAACAGCAAACTGATGAGTAGCCGGTCTGAAATGAGGCAGGTGAACAGGGGGACCGCAGGTTAACTACAGAATGAAAGCTTCTAATAACAACCGACTCTATCATCTATCAGGGTTTAATTATTTTTGCTTTATTACAAATACATTTATATATTTTGGTCATCGGAGCACTCAGTCCACATGGCATGGTGGATGCGTGTGGTGGGAAGCTAGAGCTAAAAAATAAGTTTTAAGTCTCAACGATATCCTGCCAGGACGTTCAGAACTTCTGTGTCACCCACCACTGCCATCAGACGCACTTATGAGCAACAAACCACCAGTTAGCCCCACCATGATGCCTAAAACCACCATCAGCCCAGTCAGCACCAGCGGGAAGAATGAGACCAATAAAAATCAAAATCACATTAGCCTGGAAGCAGTAATATACAGTTGAAACCAAATGTTTACTTACACTGTATACAAAAACAATCATTTTTTTTTCTCACTGTCTGATAATAAATCAGACTAAACCTTTCCTGTTTTTATCTGTTCAAACATTTATACACAAGTATAAACACCATGAATGTCCTGCCATCGTACTGCTCAGGAAGGAGACGGGCTCTGTGTTCCTGAGATGAACGTGTTTTGGTGTGAAATGTGTGAATTAACCCCAAAACAAAACAAAAAGACCTTGTGAAGATGCTGCTGAAGCTGAGAGTCATTATCCACAGAGAAACAAGTCCTGAACCAACATGGACTGAAAGAACACTCAGAGGGGAAGAAGACATTACTAAAAAAAAAAAAAAAACACATAAAAAGACAGATTACAGTTTGTAAATGCACAGACGGACAAAGACCTTAACTTATGGAGACATGTCCTGTGGTCTGATGAAACTAAAAGTGAACTGTTTGACCATAAACACCACTGTTACATTTGGAGGAAAAATGGAGAAATTCCCACCATCCCATCTGTGAAGTACGGTGGTGGCAGCATCATGCTGTGGGGGTATCTTTCTGCAGGAGGGACTGGTGCTCTTCACAACATAAATGGCATCCATAGGAAATCAGCCATGATTGTCTTGAGATAAAGCTTGGGCTCCAATGGTTCTTCAGATGGACAATGACCCTCAGCATTCTGACAAATTAGGTACAAAGTGGCTTAAAGACAAAGTCAGGGTTTTGGAGTGATCATCATAAAGATCTAATTTCAACCCCATAGAAACTTTGTGGGCAGAGCTGAAAAGGTGTGTGTTTGTGCCTACAAACCTGACTCGGTTCCACTGGTTCTGTCAGGAGGAACAGGACAAAAGTCCAGCAACTACTGTGAAAAACTTGTAGAAGGAAACCTAAAACCTTTGACCCAAGTCAGACAGTTTAAAGACAATGATACCAAATACTGAGGAAATGGATGGAAACTTGTGACTCTGAGGAAAGTAATAGAAAAATCTTGCTCTCATTATTCAGCCATTTAGAAAATAGAAATAATTTTGGGAATCCTAACTGACCTGAAACAGGAAAGGTTTAGTCTGATTTAATATCAGACAGTGAGAAACAATAATTCTGTCTTTTTAAACAGTGTATGTAGACATGTAGTTTCAACTGTACAATAAAAGATGCTACCATTGAAGACACTTGGGGTTGACTGTCTAGTCCAAAAACATGTGAACTTATAAATGATTGTGGACTGCAAATCTAACACCAGAGGACAATGATCGCTCATGAAATCTTTAAGCTAGCATCTGTAGGTTCCTAACAACTCGAACCAAGAAACTAATGGTTAAAACCTTAAACTTAAAGACTGATGTGGTGGACAATCCAAAAGATGAGATCATAGTGACTACATCCCTGGGAAAAACAAATTCAGCTTGTTTAAATTTTCAATTAAAAAAAAGAACAATCGGCATTAGACTCTGAAAACACAAATGTTTTTCCAAACTTTATTTCCTGTTTTCTTCACGCTTATCCAAACCTGGAAAATACTTAAGTCACTTTTCAAGATGGAATAAAAGTCCTGATGGAATCTGCCAAACAAAAAAGCCTTTCTTGCTGTCTGACCAATGAAGTTTAGCCCTTTTAAAATAAAAAACATGGATTAAACAGAGTCTTAAATGTTGTTGATTAATTCACTAATTGATCCAGAGTTTGTTGGCCACACTGCAAAGTCTTTAGTTATATTTTATAGCTCAAAATGTTTGGACAATACAATTTTTTTCCCTCCTTAATAATGCACATTTTCCAAACCATAATCCAAACCGTCCGGAGCTGTGTGTGTGAGTGAACACTTCAGATGGCTGCTGAGACTGAACTATAAGCCCACACAGAGGTGCAGAACAATTCAGGGGCTTGAGGGGGGAAGAGGAAGGAACTGAAGTGTTAGGTCATCCTCTGTAGCCTCATAGTGCCACAGAGAAACGTCCCCCTGCCTGCCAGCCAACACACACCACACACCTCCTCTGAACACAACTGGACACACTTGCACAAACACACACAGCAGTGTGGGAACTAAAAGGCAGCGGCTCGGGCTGGAGCGGAGCCCTGCGGAGCCCTGCGGAGCCCTGCGGAGCCCTGCGGAGCCCGCCTTCACTGCTGGCCCTCTGGCAGGTAAACAACTATTGTTTGGAGGTGCTGTTCTTCAAACTGGCAGAGCAGCTGAGGCTCTGTCCACTCGGAGCCGGATAGAATAAAAAAAGCCCACATCGCTGAGGACAAGCTGCAGTTTTCAACAGGCACCAATGGTGCCGTTTCCACTGCAGCTTTACACGAAGCCAGCTCCAATCGGTGCTCCTTTTACAAAACGTTAAAAACTGTCCCCTCCTGTTCTCACACTGAAAGTATTAAAACCACTTAGAAAATAAACTAAAGTTGAGTTCCAGACAACTTCATAACTTAATAAAAGAACTGATTAAATTTAAAATATTACTCACTGCTTTGCATGCAAGGTTTTAAACAAAGATCTCGCGAGATTTGTTAGCACTCAGTATGTGCTAACAGCTACTGTGACAGCCATCTTGAATCAGGTTGTAAATGAATATTATATAATTACTTTCTGAGAGGATCGATAAAATCCGTCCAGTGGTTCATGAGATATTTTGCTAACAGATGGACAGACAAACAAACGCATGCACACACAGACAATTTAATAACTGCCTGCCTTTCATGGCAGCAAGCAATAGCAAGAGCAGCATCTCAATTACTTTGAAATGACAAAAAGAACCGCAGTTTCATTAGGTGGTGCCTAAAATGAGGAAATGTTCTCAGGACTATTTTCAGCTGTTTTAATCCACAGTTGGTGCAGTAATGTGGGCCAGCAGGATTGTGTATGAGGGACTTAATCAAAACAAACTGTACGTGTGTGATCGCAGGACAGAAAGCACAAGTCATCCAGTTCAACAGTGTGGCTCACTGATGAAGTTCAGACTTTCTTTGGATAAAAGTGATGCTGTCTGTCCCGGAGGAATACAACCAGCAACTCCTAGAGCAAATGTCCTGTTTTCTTAAACAGGCAAAAGTATTTTTACCAGAATATAGACACAGACAGCGTTCCAGCTGTCACGTGGAACGTTCCAATTTGTGGACGTTTTTTCTTTCAGTTTTTTAATCACCCACGGCTGAAAGACAAAGATGGGCGACACTGTTTTGTTCCCTGTGTCTGTTAGCAAAATACTCCATGAACCACTGCAGGGTTTCCCCCAGCATATTATAAGCCTGGCTGGTCGCCAGGCTTTTGCTACCCCCCCGCTTATTTATTGTACTTGACCCGTTGATCACTGCGCGAGGGTGCGCGTGCCAACAGTGAAGCAATCGCGCTGTCGCCGCCCCTGCATGGTGTCGCGTTGTGTGGTCTGGTAGCTCCCAATCCTTGTAACTTCGCGCGTAGACCGCGCTCGACGCGTTCCGTTCAAAATGGTCGGTTTTGGTGCTCTAGCTGAGCTGGTTTGCCTGTGTCGCCTGTGTTCACGCCAAGTATAAACACCTCCACCGCACACTCAGGCATGCTGACAAGCTGTTTGCAGAGCCCTGTGGGACTCTAATGAGCCCTGAGGCCGAGCCTCCTTCAGCTACCACTGGAGTTAGCAGGTCGTCAGAGCCGTGGCAATAAACATCGAACGAGCGGGTTTAACCAAAAATGGTTAGTTGAGCCGAAATTCAGCAGGTGGCTTTACAAGACCGAATATGGTAAGCATGTTTTGTACTTGGTGAAAATATTATTATGACGCGTGCTACTTTATCCTTGTTCACCAGTAAAATTATTCTATTAAATTCAGCATTAGATGCTTTGTTGTTTTGTTCCATGTAGTGATCCAACATGCAGCCTGTGCCACATAAAGCACAGTACAGTACAGCATCTGTCTGTTTTTCAGAGTTCTCTGTTGTTATTCATTGGCCAGGAATAGAGACGTGTTGGTGCTTTGTTTGCATATTTTCATTTACATTAATTTAATTTATTTGTAAATATGACTTAAATTAGGATTCAAATTAGGTGCAAACAATTTGTATTTATTTTAATTGTATTTTTGTTTGAAAAAGTATTTCAAAAGTGCCTTTTTGTTAAACTGTAGTTGTGTAAATATTTGGCACAAATATCTTACAGTATCACATAATAAATAGCCATATTTTCAACTTTCCTGTCAACTTCAATCTTTTTTTTAACTAAATCATGGCCGGCCAGCGATCGGCCACCTACCACTGGGCTTAGTCTCTTTTCTGGGGGAAACCCTGCACTGGATAGATTTTATTGAAACTTTCAGTAAATATTTCTTGGATGTACATCTACCACTAATTAACCTTTGGAGCCATTCCAGTACAAGATGGCTGCCACAGCCAACTGACCTTAGAAAACACAAAAACAGCTATAATTTAATCATTCTTACAGATATTGTGCAAAAATATATTGTGGTAGTAGCTGAGAGTCATTCACAACATGTACTACCAATATCTACTCACTGAAGGACATCTTTGCTTAAAACATTAGCCTTAACTCTTGAAGGAAACTCTGTTTATCTGTTAGCAAAATATTTCATGAACTACTCAATGGATTTTAATCAAATTTTCTGAGAGTAATCACTGGATTCACATCTTTAAGTGGTTAACTGATAATTCACCTACGTACAGCAGTGGTGTGGACGCTGGATTGTTTTAGACGACAGAAAAGATGGAGCTAAAGTGAAGCAGAATAAAACCATCTCACCTCTTTTCTGGACCCAGCCTTCCTTGACGACGTTCTGGTCGCTCATGGTGGCTTCTCCTCAGCACCAGTTCTCCCAGTTCTCCCAGGGTGGTGAGCGGTACGTGACAGCGGTTGGAGGGGTAGTGGGATACCGGGGTTTTCTTGAACTCAGTCGGCTGTCTGCGTGCTGGCTCAACCTTCTGACCTCTGTGCGCCTTCGCCCAGCTGACCTGCTCTCTGATGAGCTGTGGGGATTCTCTGTTGTCGATCTTTTCCTTAGTTTTTTCCCCTCCAACTGTCACTTTCTCTTCCCCTCCTTTCACTGTTCCGACCCTACTTCCTCCTGCCGTTCTGTCTCCTCTTCGTCTCTTCCTCCTTCCCTCCTTCCTTCTCGAGCCTCCTTTCACAGCGTTCTTCCCTCTCTCGTTCTCCGAAACTTCTTCTTAACCTTCTGCGTTCAGGCGTTTCAGGGCTGAGTCAGTCTGGAAGGAAACAGAGGCAGGGAAAGGAGAGGTGAAAAAAAAAAAAACCTAACACAGAGCAGGTCAGTGGATCGTTTCCTCCATACAGCAAATACAACAGGCGAGCAGTCATTGTTCAGAGTCCTACCACGCTTCCTGCCTCCTTAACTCCTTTTAACCGTTATCTTTTCCTTGTGTTCTTTGCTCCCTCTCTTCTCCACCAACTCCTTTCACCACCTCCTTTTCTAGCCTTATCAGTTTTTCCAAGTTTTCTCCTCCTCTCCCTCCTTCTGCTCTCCTCCCTTGTGTCAGATGTTCCTCATCTCTTCTTCCACCTCCTTTCTTTGTCTGTTTTTTTTACCTTGCCATCCTGCCACATCCTCTATCAATTTTTCTGTAAATATTTCCTAAACTACTTCAACACTGTTACCTCTTCTTTGTTCCTCCATTTCTCTTTTTTACCGTCCATCCTTTCCACAGCTCCCTTTTTATGTCCTTCCTTCTTTCTTCATTGCACTCTATCTACAGATTTCTATGCTCCTAGTTCCTGACCAGCTCCTTCTCTTATTCCTTTTAAAATCCTCTTCTTTTTGTCCCACAGTTTGATGGAACTCCTCCTCACGAGCGCCTCCTTCTTTTGCACCTTTCCTTCTCTAACCCAACCCTCCTGGACTACAACGAGTTTCTCTCTGTGCATACCTTCCTCCAGCACTTCCTGTCCCGGTCTGCTGGTGCGAACATTTCACTTACATAAGCAAGCTTGGCCAATTACTGAGCAGGTGACAAATTATTAAGGTGCATCAGTGGAAATGTTTCTTAATCTCTGTCACTTTATGGTCCAGGCATGGTTCTGCCTGGCACAGACCCACAAACACTTATCTAGTAAGCTTTAGAAAATGTATGGAACACTTTGAGGGATGAACTATGCCGTTGTAGATGGTCCTTTAACTTTGCTGTGCCTCAGAAAAGACAGAAATTATACTAAACAAAAACCACTCTGTGGAGGAGTAAATGTTTTTTTTAACATTCTCTTCATTAGATTTTAAGCTTAATGAAGCCACATTTAACAACAAACACCAAACACCCCACAGATACACACACAACCCCTATCCCATGAGTAAAAGAAAAACAAAATGCAATAAAATAATTTAAGAAACAAAAGATCAATAAATACACATACACTTCAACACATTACAGATATGCACACACACATCAGAACACATCCCTGTGGTGCTCAGTTCAGAATAATTTGACATACTGCACCTTTAAAGTAGGACAGAAAGGGATTCCAGGTTATTTCAAAAGATCCAGCCTTACCAGCCAAAGTCAGTCTGATTTTTTTCAATTTAATAAAAAAAAGGGACCTCTCTAATCCAGCGTGTATATGTAGGTGGAGCAGCAGATATGCAGTTTAGCAGCATTAGCCTCCTGGCCAGTGGAGGAGTAAACATTTTGAAGACTTAGAACAGTGCTACAACTGTCGACGCTTTTCACTGTGCTTTGAGGGGGGTTTATTTTATTGTTTTTCACACTGCCTCCTTTTCTGCCATTCAAAAAAAACAATACAGCTGAGTCCTGATCTTCAATCCAAGTAATTCAGGGTTTCCCCCAGAAAAGAGACTAAGCCCGGTGGTAGGTGGCTGCTCGCCGGCCGATCATCGGCCAACTGTGATTTAATAAAAAAAGATTAAAGTTGACAGGAAAGTTGAAAACATGGCTATTTATTATGTGATATACTGTAAAATTACAGTTTTACAAAAAGGCACTTTTGAAATACTATTTTAAACCAAAATACAATTCAAATAAATACTAATTGTTTGCACCTAATTTTTATCCTAATTTAAGTCACATTTACAAATAAATTAAATTAACATAAATGAAAAAGTGCAAACAAGGCGTCAACACACGTCTCACTTCCAGGCCAATGAATAACAACAGAGAACTCTGAAAAATAGAGAGATGCTGTAAATAAAATGCAATAAATAACCCTAAACAAACTACAGAGCAAAAGCTCCCAATGAACAGTTGACAGCAGTTGACAGTTGTAAAATTAAACACAACTAAAATACACAACATTAATTATGATAATAGTTACAAACATATACAAAACATAGAAAAATGACACAAAACCCTGTACATAATAACATTTGTCTAAAATTTAGGTTAAAATATAATAACTGTAAAGAAAACACAGAGCTGATCCTAATACATATCACAGTTACAAACAGCAACAGAAAAAGGGGACGAGCTGTCAGTTACCCGTTGCTATGGTAGCCACCAACTGTCAAGAGCAGCATAACAGACTTTATATATCAATAAATGTCAAGAGGAATAACTTTTTGACTAAAGAAAAGTAATTTGACAAATAAATAAACCAATTTTGACAAACTTCACATTTATAATATTGCTCAAATAAAACCCTGTTACACATGTAACAAAACATATCTAACGCTGAATTTAATAGCATCATTTTACTGCTAAACAAGGATAATATTTTCACGAAGCACAAAACATGCTTACCATATTCGGTCTTGTAAAGCCACCCACTGAATTTTAGCTCAACTAACCATTGTTGGTCAAACCTGCTTGTTCGATGTTCATTGCTGCAGCTCCTAGGACCTGCTAACTCCAGGTAGCTGATGGAGGCTCGGCCTCAGGGCTCATTAGAGTCACGCAGGGCTCTGCACTGATACAGGCGAACTAGCTCCGCTAGAGCACCGAAATCATCCATTATGAATGGAGCGCGGTCCGCGCCAAGTTATAAAAGGTGCACCACATGACACCACGCGGGACCTTCGCGCAGGGGCGGGGACAGCGTGATTGCGTCACTGTTGGCGCGCGCACCCTCGGGCGGTGAGGTAGATAAAGGTAGTGGTTTTGGGGGTGCGGGTGGAAAAAAAAACGTGTATAAAAAATTACGTATTTATAATAAACAAGTAGAGCTTATCCTGGCGGCCCACTAGGCTTATAATACACTGGGGGAAACCCTGTAATTTATTCCCAAAATTAGGGTCTGCAGCTCAAGAGGGGGCATTAAAGGTTGACAATTTCATGCATTTCTTATTTTAAAGGCTCCTTACTATGTGACTTTCTTTTCACTGTCTAAAGAGGCTCACCAGGTGAATCCTTAACAGTTTGCCATTTCCCAAAATGTACTTAACAGGTTTGAGGACTGGTCTTATATCGCCCAAAGTGTACACTTGTACTAATGAAAAACATTGAAAAATAGAAAATGTCAAAAAACTGAGCATAAAATTACATTTCTGTCAAAACCTTGCTCCAAGTTCCATGCGATGAGTTCTTTAAACCCACACCTTCCTTAAAATTCCAATCAGTGTTTCTGTCAAAGCTGTTTGGCAGAAAGAGCAGCGCTGGGGTCCGACTAAAGCTGGACAGTCTCACTTCACCAACATTCAGTTTGTCCTGTGTTGTTTAGAGAGGATACGCCTTTACAGCAGTGGCTCCCAAAGACAGTTGGGACATCCCAGTGAGTCATGGGACACCAACTGAGGAGCTTTGAGATATGAGATGATTTTCAAAACCCAAAAGAAATTATAAAATGATTTCTTCTGATATTTTTTTTTCTCCAAATTTGTTACAAAAGATCCAGTCAGCCTAAGTGGATAAAAGCAGTACAGTGGTCATTGAGGTTGTTTGTCTTTCCTTGTTGAATATGAATATTACTAAAGCTAAGTAATATTCAACTAATAATAGTCAGGGTTGCAAGTCTTTGTCGGTGGCATTTTGTGAGACATGAGTTGAAAAGCTTGAGAACCACTGCTTCAGTTTCTGAATAAACACACACGAAAGCAGGCAGCTTTGGTTGAATGTCAAAAATCCTTCACTCTGTGCGGTAAGAGCAGAATGAAACAAACATCTTGCCATTAATATTATGACTCTTCCCAGAAAAAATAAGGCAATCTGGTAGTAGGTCTTCACTCTAGATGGTCTAAAAATCAGCACTGTGGTGTTTAAAGTGACTAAAAAGCATGTTGTGTCAGCTCACACCCTTCATATGGCACTTTCTAAAGCTTGATGCATCTTTATCCTTCTTAGAGGACATTAATAAAACAATTGAACCAGACTGGAGGAGTCCAGAATCGATCCACTGCTGATACACCTCAGAGTCAGTAATTGAGGTAGTCACAACGTTGAGTTGGTGAGGAAGCATGAACTGGGGAGAAGAGCACTGGTTCTAACCAGGACAGCGCCATCACTGGGCATGGTTTATTTTAAATCAGGCTACAGTATGAGGGAAGAGTTTCCATCTTGAATGGAAGAAAAACATCTGCCTGCTCATTTAGAGAGATGTTCTTTCTTTCTTTTCAGCCTCAGGATTACAAGACCGCGGCACTGACCACTGAGCTCCCACAGCCCCCTCCGCCTGCTTATTAAGCAGAAACACTAATTGTGTCCACACAGAAACAACGTTTTAGGATCCCCTAAATTGTATTTTTCCAAAATTAGGATCCAGAGAAAAAAAAATCTCTAAATGCCACTCTTACATTTTCATGTGGACAGCCTAAAACAACCTTCTGAGCCATTCCTAGGCCCACCTCTAACCTCACCTATGACCCCAAGTGGGATTGCCTGCTTGTGTTTGTGTTACAGATGCCAGGTGCTCAACTACAACAAAACCTTTGTGTACTAGATTACTTCAGTGAACAGATAAGACTTGTGAACAATAACCTTGCCTTAAATAGAGCAGAGCAGAAACCACTTATTAATACAGCAAATAATTTAAGGTCAAAAAGGTTTTTATGACTTTCATTACTTTTTTCCCATACAGGAAAATACCTACAATATACGCCATGTAAACATTTACAAAAACGTGGGAAATGAGATAGTTTTAACTGATCAACAATTGTGTAGAGAATTTAGCCTGTGAATTTACCCCCCTGCGGGGTTCAGGTGGGGTGTCTGTTACCAAAATATCTGATGAACCACTGAACAGATTTTAACGAAAAGCTAGAGAGCGATCACTGGATGCACATCTACAAGTGATGAACTTTTAGAGTCTGCCTGATTGAAGATGCTACAACACCCCACTGAGCTTACAAAACAAAGATTAAATCAGTCAATTTTTCAGATATTGAACAAAAATATGGGGTGGTAGTAGCTGAGAGTGATCCCCAAGAGATATTCCGATTGCATTACAACTTCGCCATTAACTATTTAGAGTCAACTTTGACTTTCAGCAAAATATCTTATGAACCACAGGACAAATTTGAATGGACATTTTAATTTCTGACTGACAGGAAAATGCTGACACTGTGTCCAGCTGAAATCAGCGTTACTCTGTTCACAAATGCATGGATCAAACAGGATTATTAAAGTCAGTAGCTATATTTAGCTGTAACATGTTGCAAAGTAAACTGTTAAAATACAAAGACATACATTTATATTTAAATTACAAACTGAACTAATTCAATCAGGTTTTATTCACTGAAATCTCTGAATCTGAGCTCTACACATTCCTCAGGTCCTCTGATTTTATCTTAAGCTAGAACTAAAACCCACCAAAGCACACACTAAGGCAACATTTTCCTCTAATGGTCCACGCCTGTGGAACGAGTGTGTTGTTTTTAAAAACAAATTTAGGACTCATTTGTTCAGTCTGACATTTATATTAATTATTAACAAATTTTAGCCAGCCTTAAGCAAGTTTCATTCATTTAGATTTATTGTACTTCTAAATTTGAATTTTCATTGAATTATAATTGAATTTATTCATTTTTTTCACCTCATTGTCTTATTTTAATGGAAACTAACCTTAACCCAAGTATTTGTCTTATTCTGCCTTGTATTCATTTACATATTCCCATTTTATTAATGCATTAATATTACCACTTTTATTTCTATAGATCTAAATGAATGCTTTTACTGTTTAAATATATATAATTTACAATATAACCATCTCCCTGGTGTTTCCTCATTAATCAAATTGTTCCTTTAGTCCCTCACATCATTGTTTAATCTTTTCTAAACTTATTGCAGTTCTACATTTTACTGCTAGCAGCTGCTTTTTGTTTGTTATGTCCCATTTTATTTTTATTTCCCATAAAGCACTTTGTCTCACTTTACTGTATGAAAAGGGCTTTATAAATAAAGTTTGTCTGATTGAAACATGTTCATTTTAACTGGCCATAACCATGACCTACCCCAAAGGATTCAGTAAACAACAATTATTTTCTTTTTTTATATATTTCTCTGATTCAATTCTGTTAATATCACCTGGCGCTGAAAGAATAAGGAGGACAGTAATTTCACTTGATTCTTTGTGTGTTTGTTAGTAAAACATCTCATGAATCACTGGGCAAATTTTAATGAAACCTGCAGAAAGTAATCATGAAATGCATATCTGCAACTGACTCACTTTCACAAGCAATCCAGTTCAAGATGACTGCAACAGCTCATTGTCAAATCCCAAAAATGGCTGCAAGTCAGTCATTTTCACAGACAAAGACCTAAACTTCAGTGCGGTAGTAGCTGAGACTGATCTCTGGACCTTTGTTCAAAACTTTGCCATTAACTATTTGATGTCAACTCTGTTTATCAGCAAAATATCTCATCAAGCACTGGACAACTTTGTCATTTCTCATCATAAGATGATAGTTTGAAACTCTGGCATGAAAGGCGGTGGGTGATATGCATCCTTTCAAGGAATGTTAAGCCTTTAATAAATGAAAAGATGCAACTTATAAGCCAACCCCGTAGCCTGAAAGGTAAATGTTTGCTGTTCATTTTCACAGATAATGTGATGATTCATAAAGAAATGTCACTCCACACCAGCCACTACAAGTCAGACACACGTCTGTGTCCCATTACTCCTGAGATTTTACAAATATCATGAGAATAAAGACAGTTTTTTAAGTTCCCCTCAGCTGCGTATCTTTGGTATGTAGAGCTAACAGAATGGTAAGATGCTCAGGCTGGTCCTGCTCCCTCCAAGCCACAGCCTGCAGAAGAAGTGATGAAAAGGGGAGAAAAGCGTGACCCCCTCCCCTCACAACAACAAAAACAATGGCTGACAGGAGCAGACGTGTTCCTGCTTTCTCGGCACCACCTCACACACAAACAAACACTGAAACAACAGCTTTTGTTTCAAGGGCGTGTGGTGTCATTATCTGTTACATAACAACATCCGCTCTGCGAGCTCCGTTAGATGTTCAGGGGTCAGGCCTGGACAAATGTCCGGGGACGGCTCTCCCCCGGCAGCCTGGAAGCGGGGACGAGGCGGGTGATCGTAAGTCACCGAGACGCCCGTCTGAGGCGGGCTGGCCTGCGAGGTTCGGATGGAGGATGCGGGTTAGCCAAGGATGCTAGCAGCTGGGGGGTGGGTGGGGGGTGATGTTAGCGCTAGCGTTAGCCGGCGAGCTAACTGGATGTTAGCCGACGGGACTGGCTGGAAAAGCGAACTGGCTTCCTGTCAGTCTCGCGCGGGCGAAGGAGCCGTTTGTCGTGACGTTTATTTTCTCCGTCTCTGTGATGAAACAGACGGGTTGGTTTTATTTCTCCATTTAAGACGGACGGAGACCAGACGCGGTGTTTTTATGAGAGGGGGGCGGGAGGAGGAGGAGGAGGAGGAGGAGGAGGAGAAGAGGTTGGGGAGGCTGGGGGTGTCGCTCATCACGGAGACGGGCCGAGGCCAGACGGATGGTACCGCTAACCGCGTCTTACCCGCCGCCCTCCTCCCAACATCAACGCCGCGTCCTCTCCAGTCCGGCCGAATGCCGAAGCAGCGGTCCCGCATGTTAACCTCCGCTCCCACCCGCTCCGGGCTCGCGACAAACCCGACGCTCGCACCTAATGACGCCCCCCTCCCATCTCTGCTGCCCCCCTGTTCCCGCAAACAATCCCCGTCGTCAGCCCCGGCACGGTACACCAAGCCTGATTGTTTCACCTGGGTAGTCGAAGGCTGCTAGGGATGCCCCCCTCCTCCGCCTCCTTCCCTCCTCTGGTTACTGGAGCATCCGACGATGTGACGTCCCTTCAGAGGCGCAAACAGGAGGGCAGCAATGGAGCCATGGTGGCTAATGCCGTGTCCTGAATGTGGAGGCCGGAGACAGGAGGGGGGTTTGTGTCGCAGACACACTCGAACAGACGAACAGGACCGCTCGGCTCCGGCTCCTGCTCCCTCCACAGCTCCGCCAGGAAAGCTCGCTCCTCTCGGCTCCGAGTCGGACTCGGCACGTCGTCACGTTCAGCCCGATCCGACTGGGAGGACTCCCGCTGCCTTCAGGTGCTGCCGGAAATTTGAGCGTGACCCAACCCGCTGGGAAAAAAAGCGGCTAAACCAGGAAAATGACCAAAGACAGTTTATTCCACTGTTTTTAGGGTAGAGCTAAAATTGGGGACATTGTAAAGATAAAACAGGAACTAATGGTGATTAAAAATGCAGACGTCCTTTTCCACAAACAAATAAATAAATCCCTCCAACTAATAGTTCACAATTTATTCTTTCACTGACTATAGATTTACAACACTCTGTGAAAAGAAACAACCCACATGAATAAAAGGTACAGAACTGGGAAACATTGCTAAAATTAGATTAAAATCTTAGTAACAATATCTCATATCTTGAATGGGCTGTAAAGGAGCCCTCCCAATAGTAGTTGAAAAAGTCTAGTACAGGTACCATATGTTTGTGAATCTTGATCATACAATTATATTTGCCATGACAAGAAATAAATGTTTGTTATGTAGCTGCTGTTAGTACACAGGGACCCCAGAAAACCAGACAAATGGATCACACGTGGACAGTTTTCATGTCTTGTGTTGTGCTTCACTTTTCTTTCTTATCTAAGCACCACAAAGATGAACACAAAGAATCATAATAGGTTTTCATTTTAAACCAGCATTTGAGACTTTTCCACTTGCCGCTGTGTTTTGTTTAACAGCATTTTCATTGACGTATACCTAGCTGGTGAATTTGTTTTAATGTTTTTGGAAATGCTGTTTTGTTTTAAATAAATGTTATTAATGGCTCAAACGTACTTGATTTCTTGTCTTGAAGCCTTTCGAGTGTGTCTGAACGTTTCTGCCGGGATACGAGACTTTACGAGGAGCACGTGAAGGCAGCATCTGTCTCCTCATGGCATCCAGGGCTTTTGTTGGTCCCCAGCTTTTGTTGTCTCTCTCTGTGTGTGTCTCCTTGCTGGTTTAATGTGACAGTTCAGCTGTAAGTCTCTGCCCTCTGATATATGTTTTTATCTACCTACTTTTTTTTCAAATCAGTTTCACTCATAAACAGCAGACATTTTAAGCCTCCGCACTGAAAATAACTTATCCAGTTTTGACTAAATGTATAGCCACCCCCCCTTCCTCCTCCCTTCCTCCCCAGCCTCCCTGTAAATGGATGCTTTGTTTGAGGCTCCTGGTCCAAGTCTGGCTGTGGGAGTGATGCTGCTGCTGCTGCTTTGCATTAATCAATTACAGTCTGTGAAATAACAGTTCAGACTCAGGTCCACCAAGGTCAGCGATGGAACGAGACAGTCAGAGGGAACTGTCTGGTTTGGTTTATGTTCAGTGCACCAAGCAAAACCCACCACTGTTGGTGAATTATTTGGGTTGCTTTAGTATCGATCTGGCTTCACACCTCATAAGACTGACTAATTGTTTGAAACAAAACAAAAAAGAAACTTTAAAGGCGTCTTTGGGGTCAGCATGATAAACATTTGTTTCAAAACCAAGATGGCCGATACGAATATAAATTAAACTTAGATTACCTGAGGTGTGTTCATACTTAAAACTGTGTGTGTGCTTGTTTGTCAAAAGCGTTAGCAAAATGTCTCTTAACCATTTGACAGATATTGATGAAACTCTTAGAAAAAACATTATTAAATGCCAGAGATATGAAGCTAACATTTGGTGTGATAGTAGATGAGGGTCATTCTTAATATCTACTCTGAGGGCTGTATGTAGCACAATATTTTTCTTAAACTTTGGCATTAACTGTTGGCATCAACCCTGTTTGTTTGTTAGCAAAATAACTCACGAACCACTGGGCAGATATGAATGAAACTCAGAAAGTAATCATTAGATGAGCATCTATAACAGATTGCCAAATGAAGTCATCCCAATTTATGATGGCCACCACAGCTAATCAACTTTAGCCAACACAGAAATGGATATAACTCAGTCAGTTTTGCAGATTTTGAGCTAAATCTGGTGTGAAAATCGCTGAGAGTCATCCCCAAAACATACTTCAAACTCGAACAGATCTTGCAAGAGCCCCCATTTCTGCATGAGGTCACACGTGTCATCATGTCCGTGGTTTGACGACTAGAACTTCGCCTCCTCTCATCATAAGACGATCTTAATCTCTGACATTAAGGACAGCTGACCACATGCATTGTTTCAAAGAATCCTAGGGCTTGAATTGGTAATAGAAATTGTCCTCATGGTGGGACTGTCAAGATGTTTAATAAAATAAAGTTTTTGTAGTTATTGTAAAACAGTTTTAAAAAACTGACTCAAACAAAGAAGCTCAGCCTTCTTCCTATAAAGTATAAGAAAATGGTGCTTCCTAACAGTCATTTAAAGTTGCTAAATGTTTTTTTTTTGTTGTTGTTGTTTTTTATTTATTTTTTGTCCTGAAACCATAATGCCTCAATGAGTCACACAGCAACCCTGTTAGCTGTCTGAGGTGGTGGTTACCAGTATCAGCTTGCTCTGATGCGTGTTGAGTTTCCTGGATCCGAAGAGAAGAGGGAAAACAAGCGATAACAAGACTCAGTGCCTCAATTAACAACCTTCAGCTCAGCTGTTCAGGGGTAAGATCACCACAGGTAAGAACACTGCTTTCAGAACAGAAAAAAAAGAGTTTATTTCATGAAGTTAAAGGAAAAAGTCATGTAATTTATGTAGAAGAGGTGGCTGATGACTGCTTTACTTTTGAACATGTATCTGTAGCAACTCTTTGTGATGATCTGGCTGACAGGGGTGAGTCTCTGCCTCATGTGGAGGAGCTCAGAATTATAAAAGCCAGGAGCGTGTCTTTAACTTAAAATGGATCATTGGTTAATAAATTGTAAGTTTAAGATATATCTATCTTTACCTGCTACTGGACCTTTGTTTGTTAAATGTTGTTTAATTTTTATATAACACAGAGACAAACCAAGACCAAAACTGTTTCCTTCTAAAACTTTGTCACACATATAATCCTGGAATTTCTAAAAAAAAAAACACCTGTTAATTTGGACAGGATGAATCATATTCACAAGTTGTAGCATGAGATTACAAGTTTCAGCCTCTTAGCCATGCTGTACCTTAATCACTTTGCTTACATAACACTTTCTGTACAAGGTTTGATGCTTCGTGGTCATTCATGTAAGATAAGATACTGTGACTGAAAATAAGAAAGGAAAATATCTCATTTATGTGCCTATTTTTTAATGACTTGAAATGTTTAGAGAAGACTAGTTAGACTGACATACAAAGGCCTCACAACATGACCTAAAGTATAATCTCCCACTAGTAGCGTCCGGAGCTCACGTAAATCATTTCACACCAAAAGAGGAAAAAAGGATTTTCAAGTTGGATTGGGAACTTCTGCAATTTAAAAAAAAACTGACTGATGTTGTAATGTTTCCAATTTAATCCTAAAATACTTACTACTACTACTCTACCCGATACTGTTTACATGTTTCACAAATGAAACAGCCAAAGGCTTTAACACCCAGGTCTGTGCCTGTGCTCTTCCTCAGTCTGGGTCCACAGACAGACTTCTTTGGTCCTGCTGTTGCTTTGACTTTACCTCGCAGGGATGGCAGGATCGGGCATCGCTGTGAGGCTGCATGAGTTCAGAGAGACTGGGGACTCCGCAGAGCTCAGTGGACCAGCTTTTCTGAGAAAGAAGTGAGTGTAAGGAAACTAACGTCTTTAGCTAAACTTGCAGAAACAACAGCATGTGTTTGTTGTGCATGTGCATTTATTGTGTTTAAAGTAAAAACACATTTACTAGAACAAAAGTTTTCATAGAATAAGTCCAAATGCAAATAATATTTTTTTCAAAATAGTGAATATTACAACTGGACCCAAATAGAGTCATGCAAACTTGTGAATTCTATCAAACAGTAATGTTAAATTTAAAAAACTTCAGTTTGAATTTATTCTACCCCTACATACAATTTCTGACTTCTTTTACTTCATATTACTGATTAAATTAAATTACAACTATTAGATTTAAAAAGTAGATTTTTAAAGAATAATACAACAAGCTTAAAACAAACACTTTAATAAAGGACAAACCAGTACTTTTTTAAAACGTTTGGACTTCTGGGATACAAAAAAGCAATAGATGTCAGGGTGTGGGGAAATGGAGACGAACCCAGAGTGCAGACTCATCTTAAAGAAAATTTATTTATCAAACAAAAAAAAAACCAAAGAGGCTGACATGGCAGCAAAAACTAGGACTAAGTACAAACATAAACAAGCGAAGCATGGAGATATAAAACATGGATGAAGGACAACAATCAAGGAACCAGAAGCAATGAAGCAGCAGAGAGTGGAGGAGAAGACCGGACTTATAACGCACAGAGGATAATCGGTAAGTGGGCACAGGTGCGTGAAACTAATTACTGACAGGTGGAGGTGGGCGTGGCAGTAAACCGAGTGAAGACTGAGGATGAATGGAAAAACACTGGAGACAGAGGCAGTACAAAAAGGAAAACAAGATAACTAACAAAACCCAAGAAGACACAAAAGAAAAAAATTCAAACCTCCCAATAGATTATTACAATGCTAAATAATAATAATAATAATAATAATAATAATAATAATAATAATAATAATAATAATAATAATAATAATAGGCAAATTTGTGTTTGTATATTTGTTAACTGAGTTGACAGTGTGTCTGGAATTATTCTCATGGTAAAAAAAAGAAACTTGTGAATCAGATCCACCAAATATTAAATAAAAATCTGCTGGGACTTTTCTTAACTCCATTAGTTTGGACCAGATTCAGTCGTGGTCCACAGTGCTTTAAAGATAAAAACCTTTATGAATGATTTCCACTAAAAACATTTTTGCTCTTAGTACTCAATGAGACCACTTTTGATCAAGTTTTTGTCCCGTTTGTGTTTACTTACATATGTCAGTGTTTTTCACACTTATATAAAAACTGAAGAGGCTCCAGTGAACAGTAGATGGATCAATTGAAAGGCCTCTCAGTCAGTTTTCTGTTTAAGCATCTTTAGATTCTGTATCTGGGTTGTTGATAGGGTTTTAGGAATGGTCAGGTAGGGATTGGCATATAAAAGATATCCGATGTCCAAAGTAAAAGTTTGAAAGACCTTTAAAAAGTTGCTAGAACAATTCCTCAACAACACAAAAAATTTCCAACAAAGTGTGACTCCGAAACAAAGGTACTCCATGAAACAAAGATGAATGAACTTCAGCACAGTACTGTATGATGAGCGAGACATTAAACACAGAACTCTTGATTCTTTTCCTCTAAAGTCCGTCTCGTCTGGGGAGGGATGTACGTGGACAGTATCCTGGTGAGCTGGGAAGAGTCCATACTGTCTACTCAAAGGACTGTGGGTAAGTTCATAGATTGTTTCACTCACCTCAATATTCTTTCCATTTTTTTGCCTTACAGCCTGGAATTTACATGAAACAGAATACCTGAGCGCACATTCAACCCTCAAAACTTAACACTTTGTGTCACCACTTCTTGCATCAGTTCCTGCATCAAGTCTCTTCAGTCTCTCTTCCGTCTCCATGATCTTGGTCCGTCTAACCTGGAGCTTTTGTCCGTTCTTCAGGACCAAACTGCTGCAGCTCCTTCGGGTTGGATGGGTGTTGATAGTGTCCAACAATCTTTAAATCAAACCAGAGATTTTCAGTTGGACTGAGGTCTGAGTTTTGACTGGACCACCCCTGGACCTTGGTTCTCCTTAAACCAGTGGAGTGTTGCTTTAGCAGAGTGTTTAGAGTCATTGTCCTTCTGGAAGGTGGACCATCTCAGGCTCTAATCTCTGGAAGACTCAAACAAGTTCTTCTCAAGACTTTCTCTGTATTTTGCTCCATCCATCTTTCCTTGAATTCTGACCGGTTTCCCAGTCCCTGCTGAGGAAAAAAAAACCCCATCCTCACAGCATGTTGCCGCCACCACCATGCTTCACTGTAGAGATGATGGTCTCAGCATGATGAGAGGTGTCCGATTTGAACCAGTCATTGACGGCTTAAAAGTTCAGTTTTAGTCTCATCAGACCACAGCACCTTCATGTGGATAAGGTCTCCAATCTTTTGGCAGTTCTCAAATGGTCTCCCATACTTTTTTCTTTAATCAGTATCTTTTTCCTGTCAATTTTCCATAAAGTCCAGCTCTGTACTGCTTACAGTGGTCCTTTGGACACATCCTCCCATCTCTGCAGAAGAGCTCCATCAGGGTTATCTTTGACCTCCTGGATGCTTCCCAGATTAATGAGCTCCTTACACCCTCTGTGAGTTTTGGTAAATGACCCTCTCTTGGCAGGTTTGCTGTGGTAGAATCGTCGGGGTCTAATGGAGCTCTGTGGGATGTTCAGGATTTGGGATTTTTTTTTAAAATCTGGCTTTGATCTGTACTTCTCCTCAACTTTGTCTCTGACCTGTGTGGAGAGTTCCTTGGTCTTCATGCTGTTTCTTGGTGGTAGCTCTATTTCTCTGCTGTTGAGTCTAGGGGTATCAGAGCAGATGTTGATATACTGAGATAGTTTGACTCTTAATCTCTCACATGTGGATCTTCTTTAATTAAATATGTAGCTTCTGAAGGTGATGGTGGAGGCTTCAAAGCAAAGGGGATAAAAACATATGCACAAACTACTTTCTGATTTATATATTTTTAGAATGATTTAAATCTTTTTTTCTTATGTAAGTATATCAATTTCAATTATTAGGTTCATTACATATAAAATATATTTTACATCCAAGGTTGTAAGTAAACAAAGAAGATACACAAGATTATTAAGGGGATAAATACTTTCACAGCCCACTGTTTCAGTGCTTTCATCATTTTCGTATGAACTACTGATTTCTGTACCTGACCTTTGACCTATGGTCTTGAGAACCCCACAGGAACTGAAAGGATTGTTAGTTGAGGAGTTCAGACAAGGTTGATTGATTTTAACAAATTGAAAGTTTTAAACAAAATGAGCAGAAATCATATTAGATCATTCTAAAGTCTGTAAAGAGCATATGACAGTACCAACAGTGGACTGAAGGTGGAACTAAAAGCAAGGCTTTATGCTTTATGCATCCTATCAGATGCCAAGGAGTTAAATGAATACTGCTTCTTGCTCTGAGGCAGACACTTTTCTATTTATCCCAGTAATTATCACATACTTTAAATAAAAAACTGCTCACACTGTCTTTGCAGGCAGGTTGGTGTCAGCGGGAAGCTGAAGTGTCTTCATGAGTCTTCTCTCCGTTCTCCAAACCTTTACTGTGAAAACTACAAGCCAAGTTTTGAAATCCGCACCCTGAGAGCTCTGAGCCTTCAGCGCTACAGTGCTGAAGTCTGGGAGCAGTGCCCCCTACGGACCACTTACCAGGAACACTTTGGGCTGTGGTCATTTTCGTTTTCTCAATGATAGAAATGAAATATTCTGATCATTCTAATTATGTGAACACCGAGTCAGCATCCACACTGATGTTTCCCTGTTTATAGTTTCTTCCATCTGTTTCATCCGTTTCTTTTCATCTTCTCATATTTCAGCCAATCATGTCTCAAAACATTCACCTTTTTCAGGACATTAGAATGAGGACCTTTGATATTTGTTACTTTTATACTTTTTATATTTTCTAAATTAATGCAGATTTTTTTTCATGGAATTGCGATGAGATCTTTTCAGATCCTCGAAAAACTGTGTGCTCTTTGAAATCTACAGCATACTTCATTTTTATTTTTTATTTACTGTTTTATTTGTTTTAGCTTTTAGCTCCTGTTTTGCTGATTTTGGCTTTTAGCTGCTGTTTAGCTAGTTTTATGTTGAAAGTACTATTCTGCTAGTTTTAGCTTTTAGCAACTGTTGTGCTAATTTTATCTTTTGTTTAGCTTATTTTGGCTTTTGTTCTGATTGGTTTTAATTTTATATCTCAGTTTCAGCTACTTTAACAAATTTTCTTCAGCATTCAGTGTTCACACTGTATTTTAGTAGAAAATGCAAATTTGATCTACTATTGTAATATTCCTAATTAATATATCTTAGCTGTATGTTTTTTGTCCTGCACATTTTAGTTTGTGTGAAAACAATCCTTCAGAAGAGCTCATTGCAGTTGATTCTCATGACCACAAGAGGGAGCTCTCCTTTGCATCAGGACTCCGCACGTCAGCAGAAAAGCTGGTTTTCATCAAACAAATGTGTTTGCATCAAATTAATTCACTCTGCTCAATAAAAAATGAAAGCTGGGCAATAATGTTTTTGTCTGTGTCTGTGTGTCTGTCAGCAAAATATCTCACTGAATGAATCATAATGAAACTTTTAGAAAGTAACCGTAGGATGTACATCTACAACTGATTAACTTTTGGAGTCAGTACAGTTAAAAATGTTCACCAACATTAATCAACATTAGCCAATACAGAAATAGCTACAACTCAGTCAGTTATACAAATACTGAGCTAAAGTTTGACGTGGTAGCAGCTGAGAGTCATTCACAACACATTCTCGGAGCGTGACATCTTGTGATATTCCATGTTTGCACATGGACCAAAATGGCTGCAACTCCATCATTTCTCAGTATAACATGATGTCAGTCTGAAACGTTGACATGAAAGGTGATGGGTGATATGCATTCCTTCAAAGATTGATTGACCTTTAATTTATTTACTGTTTTTAAAGGTTTGAATGTCCAAATTTTAAAAAACAGGGTGGCGTGATTGTGACAGCTGCTTAAGCTTTATCGTGTAAGTATCTGAACCAAGACAAAAGGAGGTGTTGCAGCGCTGCAGGGCCTCATCAACACATTTGTTGTTGTCCCAGTCATGCACAAAATTCCTTTTCAACCAAGTCATTGCAGAAAGTGGTATGATAACAACTCTGTTTGTCATTACTGTCTCTAACATTAGGATGGAGTCTGACATCTTTCAGAAGACATGACAGTGAATCAGCAACAAGTAAAGCAAGTACAAAATAAGTAAGCAAAAAACTGAGCCACTGACTCAGCAAGAGTTTGAACCTAAAAATAAGAAAGTAAGTCAGTAAACAGGTGAGCAAAGATATGATTAGGTAAGTGTATAGGCAAGTTAGTGAGTGAATAAAAAAAGAAAAAAGTCAGTGACTAAAAGTAAGTGGATGACTGAATGAATCAGTAATATATCAAGCAAGGATTTATATAAATAAATAAGTCCACAAAGGACTAGTGACCTATCTAGGGTGTAACCCACCTCTCATCTCAACCGCTGACTGCTGGGTTAAAGAAACATTTTAGGTAATATCTTCCCTTTGAATGACCTCAGTTTAATCTGATAGAAGTGATGAGCCAAATGTGGGTAAGACCAAAATTAACTATTGGTGTTTCAGAAATCAGGTCCAATCTTCAAAACATTCACTTTATGTGAAGACTATTTCATAGACTTTACTCTGCCACAAGGTGCTCAGTATGTGATTATTTACATAGAATTCTATGGTAATTTGCAGGCACAAAAAATGGCAGTAGAAGCCAGCTGTAGCATTTCCAGGAGGAAAATCACAGTATTTTTTTTTTCTGGAATAACCGTGTAACGTAACATAATTCATCTGACCACAGACTAGTTTTCCTCTTTCAGTCCATTTTAAATGAGCTCATTTTAAATGTCGCCAGAGAAGACAGCAGTGTTTCTGGATGGTGTTCACATGTCTTCTTCTCTGCCTGATAGAGCTTTAACCATCATGTGTGGGTGGTACAGTGAGCTGTGTTTACAGACAATGATCTGTCCATGCAGGGATGTCCTGAACAGAATCAGATCTGTTTTTAATGCAGTGGCCCTTGAGGGCCTGAAGATCACAGCCATCTAATACTGACTTTCAGCCTTAACCTTTGAGCTCAGAGATTTCTACAGATTCTTGAAATCTTTTGATGATATTATGATCTGTAGATGATGGGATATTCAAAGTCTTTCTAATTTTCCATTGAGGAATATTATTCTGAACTGAAATCGTTCCACAACCTTTAGATAGACTGGTGAACCTCTGCCCATCTTTACCTTTGAGAGATTCAGCCTCTCTAACATGATCGTTTTACACCCAGTCCTCTCCTCTTTTTTTTATTTGTACCACTTACTTTTGCAGCATTTTGTTGCCCCTGTCCCAACTTTTTCGAGATGGCTTGCTGCCATAAAATTTAAAATGACTAGTATCATAGTTTAAACATTTCATATGCTTACTATGTTCCATTGTGAATAAAATATGGATTTATGAAATTTGAAAATTATTTTATTCTGTTTCATTTACATTATACCCACTGTCCCAACTTTTTCAGAAATCGGGTTAAATTTGGTCCCCAAGCAACACATGACTTTGTACTCATCGGAAAATCTCGTATGTAAACAAGTCCTAAAAGCAATGGTATTTCACGGGTGGCCAATTAAGCAACAACAGATCTGTGCTGCCCTTAAAGCTCTTGGGGTGCACACGCATTACACTATGGATCAGCATGTGATCAGTTTTCAGTTCTTTCTAACCACACCAATGCTAAAAAATAATATAAATTATAATAACAAAACTGGTTCAAATCTGCTTATCTTTATTTCTAAACTATACTCAGGTAGAATAAATCATCAAAAATGGGACAACTGCTAAGGTGGGAATGAAAGGAAGGAAAGTGGATATAAAGAAGGAATAGACAAGTACAAAAAACCATTGGCACATGGCTTTTTTTGTACCAAAAAAGTATGGGTATGAAGTGACCAAAATTGCATAGGTACTGGAGCTTTAGAAAGACAAGGTTTAGATGAAAATGTTTTTACTTAGCCTTAAACCAAACAAATCCTATTGTTCCTCCGAATGAACCGCAGGTGCCTCTGACAACATGATCAGGTTGAGCAACTTCTGCCTCCATACCTTATAAGATTAAAGTCTCATTTTACAATGTTCTTTGTAGCTCATTGAGTTCAGTCATCTGATTTGCTAAGGGGTTGACATCCTTTGTTTCTTATGTTTTCTACAGAGCAGGAACATTCTGTGCTAAAAAAAGGTTGAGTGTACAAAGATGTGATCATGTTCTGTTTGGGCCAAAGCGTGACAGTGCAGAATATGACTGAGAACCAGTCTGACCGTAAAAAACAAACACGAAGCTTCACTGCTTTTAGTACTGAATGGGGAATTTCCAGAAGTTAATAACTTTTTGTAAAAGCTACAGAGCCTATTTAAGATTATACATTTAAAACAAAAGTCCAAAAGGTACAAACTTTGCAGGGGTCATGTGAGAACATTTTTTACTTGAATGGAAAAAAAAACCTCTTGATTGATTTCATGACTAAAGCTTAATGTGGATATCTGTTATAGAAATTCTTATAAATAAATTTCTATATTTTGACAAAATATTTCAGTTGTTCTTGTTTGTTTAGACCTTCAATTTTATTGTTTATCTAAATACACAACCCCCGTGAATGACCGCATAGAGAAAAAAGTATGTAAAACATAATAAAAATCCAAAGAATAAATAATAAACAAGAAAATAATTGTAAGCTGGGCGACACAGTGGAGCAGCGGTGAGTTCTGTCACCTCAGAGCAAGAAGGTTGTATGTTTGGAACTTGGTGTCAGTCTTTCTGTGTGGAGTTTACATGTTCTCCCTGAGGGTTTTCTCCCAAAACCTTCAACTTGTGTTTAATTTCATAGTCAACGTTATTATATACCATAACTGTAATGTGCTTAATATTTATTACAGATATTTATGGTAGAGAAACAATAAGTAAAACCATTAAGCCAAACATTTTCAAAGAACATTGAATTACCTAAATTGGGGCTCATATAATGGCTCTGTTGCAGTGTGTAAAATATGACAGTGTCAGGGACAGAACTTGGACACTTCAGGTGTACTGAAGCAGATGCTGCTTGTATGAAATACAGAGAAAGCATAACCTAACCTGATTGTTTTTAGGCAAACATATCAGTTGTTTGCATGTTAACGTGTAAACGTGCATATTAATTAGCAGCTCTAAATTATCACTTGCTGTGAGTGGAGTGTGATTGGTTATTTTGTTTGTCTTTATGTGGTTTTTTGATGTATGGGCAACCTGCTTCTCACACAAAGACAGCTGGAGACAGGAACCAGCTCTTCACAATCCTACAAGGAAAAGCGGATAAAGAAAATGGATGGATGGATAACTGTTACCTGCCCTCATGACTACCAGCCTGTGTTGCTTACTTTTGACATAATGAAATGGTTTTAATGAGCGGTGTGACCTATTTAAGCCAGCTTGTCTGGATCTCCTATAGTTTGCTTTGTTGTCAACAGGTCCACAGACAGGGGGATCAAACATACTCTCTTCACGCCATCTGTAGGAGCCATTTATTTTTGTAATTTGATTTTTACCTCGATTTCAATGTGGGCATGTCACATGTTACAGGCACAGCCACAGCTGATGCCTTGTTTCTATGTTTGAGTGCTGAGGAGAGCACACATAGTTTTTACTTTCCAAAAGAAAAACCAAGTCCAAATCCAAAATCTAATTCAGATTCAGATTCAAATCTAATCACAGTCAATTAAATTCCTTAAACTAATACAAAACATTCTCAGTACATAATAAAAAATGCCTTCTAGTAAAAGTTATCCAAGAAAGGAAGCAAAGAAAGGAAAAACCTCCAGCAGAACCAGAACCAGAACCAGGCTCAGGATGAGCAGCCATCTGCTTCAACTAACTGGGGTTTGAGAGAACAGGAAAGAGACAAAGACAAACCCAGAATGACTGGTCCAGGTGGAGTTTCTACTGGAAGAAAGGCAAAGAAAAACTTACGTTAATGACAGCGGTAATTGCATGTTTAAACATGGAGAACAGAGAGAGTAAAGACAGCAGCAGAGTGAGGAAATGTGTTGCTAACTCTCATCAGGACTCTAGCAGTAGCATTTTGGATCAACTGAAGAGTTCTAAAGAATTTTTTGAACACCCAGATAATAAAGAATTAGAATAGTCCAACCTTCAGCCCCTCATGGGCTTCTCATGTATACCAGTCGAACTTCAGCACAAAAACGAGGGGGGTCGCAATATTGGTAAAGAAAAATATACCATTCGCCCATAATAAGACAATTTCAGATCCTAGAGGAAGATATGTGATCGTCTGTGGGATGCTAAACCTAATACCAGTAACGTTAATCAACGCGTATGGACCAAATTTCGACGATCCCATCTTTTTTCAGGACCTTTTTAATGCAGTGCCGGATTTGATTAGCTCTAATATGATCATTGGAGGGGACTTAAATCTAACGTTAGATCCAGTCTTAGATAGACAACGCCCTCGATCTGTTGTATTTAAAAGTGGAGAGACTCTCAAAAGCTTGTTGAACTCCCACAATTTGGTTGACATCTGGAGACTGCTAAATCCTACTGGAAGAGATTATTCATGCTTCTCTGCAGTTCATAAATCCTATTCTAGGATTGACTACTTCCTGCTGGACGCTAGACTGCTGTCATTGGTATCAGGCTGTAAATATCATAATATTCACATATCAGATCATGCACCGATATGTTTGAATCTTAAACTAGATTGCGTGAAGGGTAGAGGCAACTGGCGCCTGAACAACACGTTGCTAAAGGATAAGGAATTTTGCTCCTACATCTCGAATGAAATTAAGTTATACTTGAGCTCTAATGATACAGGAGATGTAGATGACTCGACACTTTGGGAAGCTATGAAGGCGGTCATTAGGGGACGTATTGTGTCGTACGAAG
>NC_051432.1:230188-275454 GCF_001649575.2 Kryptolebias marmoratus
AAAAAAAAAAAAAAAAAAAAAAAAGAATAGTCCAACCTAGACGTGATAAATGCACGGACCAATTTTTCTGCATCATTTTGAGACAAGATGTTTTTCATTTGGTGGCATGTGGTTAGAACTGTTGCCTCCTAGCAAGAAGGTTGCAGGATTGCTTCCTGACCTGGGGCCTTTCTGGGTGGCGTTTGCATGTTCTCCCTGTGCTCACGTGGGTTTACTCCAGGTACTCCGGTTTCTTCCCACAGGCCAAAAACATGCATGTTAGGTTCATTGATAACTCTAAAAATTGTCCCTAGGTGAGAGTGAGAGTGTGAATGGTTGTTTGTCTCTATGTGGCCCTGTGATGGACTTGTGATCTGTCCAGGGTGTCCCCCGCCTCTCGGACAGTGACTGCTGGGGATAGGCACCAGCTCCCCGTGACCCGGAATGGAGAAGTGGGTAAAGAAGATGGATGGATGTTTTTCATTTTAGTGATATTATGTACGTGGAGGAAAGCAGACCTGGTAACATTTTTAATGTGGGGGTTAAAAGACATAACCTGATCAAAAATAACACCAAGCTTCTTTACATTAGAACTGGAGGCCAAATTAAGGCCATCCAGAGGAAGTAAAAGGCTGCAAAGTTTGTTCCTAAGATATTCAGGTCCTCAAACCACAACCTCTGTCTTGTCTGAGATTAAAAGCAGAAAATTAAGATTCATCCAGGTTTTTATGTCTTTAAGACAATTAACTGATTGGATTTATCAAGTTTCATTGATGAAAAATGACTGAGTATCATCAGCATAACAATGGAAAACTATCCCATGCTGTCTAATAATTTTACCTAATGGAAGCATATTTGAAGTAAACTGGTCCAAGCATTGAACCCTGAGGAACTCCATAACAAACATTGGTGTTTGAAGAAGATTTATTATTAACATTTACAAACTGGAATCTATCAGATAAATGTCATTTAAACCTTTTTAAAGCTGTTCTTATAACCCCAATATCATGTTCAAGCCTCTGTGACAGAATATTGTGACTGATTTGAAACTACAAGACTTTTTGAGATGAATGGGAGATTAGATATAAGTCTATAGTTGGTCCAAAATCCTGAATCAAGATCGAGTTTCTGACGTCGAAGAACGGTGCATTTCTAATCCAGCCTCCTCCCAGCCAGTCTTCCAGGACCACGGCAGCCTTCCGAATTCCGAATGGTTTTCTTCTCCTGCACTCATGTGACCAGAGGGGCCAATCAGTGAGTCAGACAAACAAGGACCCTAACGAGCCTCTATTGTTAGGAGAGTGAGAACAATCTGCAAGCAATCCAGCTTACATCACATCTCAGCTTTAAAAGCTCAACTCCACACTCTCTATTTCTGAATTGAGAAAGCTCCTCGGATGAGAAGCAAAACGTCTTCAACTACAGAATAGAAGTCCAGTTGTTTTTGTTTTTTAACCTTTTTTGAATTTTACCATGGCCTGGGTGACTGAGAATCTACACCAGCATATTTTCTTCTCTAATTTCTGTGCATGTAGCGCTGTTTCTTGCCAGCAGATGTCACCATTTACCCCGGGCAATTCCTCCCGTGGCCTTCAAATGTACCCGAGTTATAGGGATACATGGTTTAACAGAGACAGGACTTTTCATTAGTCTAGCTACAGTACTAAACAGAAACCTGGGGTTGTTCTTATTCTCTTCAATTAAAGATGAAGAGTGTACAGTTCTAGTTTTATAAAGGACTTTTTCCAGGTTAAATAAAATTCTTAGTAGTGAAGCTGCATTGTCTTTCTAACTTTCTTAAAGCCTATTTTAAAATGTGCAGTTCTGAAATAAACCATGGACACAGTTGTCTCTGACATTTTTTGAGGAACACTATTATCAAGTGATGTATGCATGAGAGTAGTAACACTGTCAATAAGTTCATTGATTTGTGAAGAAGCAAAATTAGGGTTGCTATATCTTATGCAGTTTAAATTCTTGTAACTCCACACTCTCTAATTGTTTGAATTGAGAAAGAAATTCAGTTACAGAATACACTGCAGGCAAAAGTGGCCCAATTCCAATTTTTTGGATTGCAATATCTGATTATCTGATTTTTTCTGACAGTCTGAATGTCATTTTTCAGAAACATATCTGATGTTTTTCAGAGTGACCTCAGTCTGAACGGTCATATCGCATTTCTTCAGACTTTACCGTCACTAAGGTAGGGGTGTATGAATCCATCCAAATACTGATATTATTGATACCAACATCAGGCAGTTTAAAGCTCGCCACACCTCTCCAGCTACAGAACAGAAGTCCAGTTGCTTTGTTTTTCTTTACTGCCTTATCTCACAGGTTCACCAATAACTGATGAAAACAGCAACCACACAGCAGAAACCATCCTAAAGTTATTGTGAGAGACATGGCTTAGTTGTAAGTTGTTTTTAATTAGGCTTACACCACTGTTCCACAGAGTGAAACTATGGTACGTTTTTACAGTACCTTCCCAGGCATGACAAAACTCAAAACTTCAACTTCTGCTTCCACACCTTATATAATTAAAGTCTCATTTTACAATGTTCTTTGCAGTTCATTGAGTTCCGTCACCTGATTCGGTTGACATCCTTTGTTTCTCACGTTTTCTATAGAGGAACAGTGTGTGTTGAAAAAAGCTGAGTGCACAAAGATTCATTGTGATCCTATTCCGATGAGGTAAAGGTATGACACTGCAAAATGTGAACCAGTCTGACAGAGAGGAAAAAACAACAACATGAAGCCCTGCTTCTTAATACTAAATGGGGATTTTCCAGAAGTTTGTAACTTTAAATAAGAGCTACGAAGCCTGTTTAAAATGATCCATTTAAAACAACAAACGTTTGCTTCAAAGTTGGCTACAAACTATGCAGAGGTTGTAAAAGAATTAATTTTCCTTTGATAGAACAACACAGTTGATTCATTTCATGACAACAACCGTAATCTGGAAATTATAATATATCAACTATATATACAACTACAACTCTGAAAAAATTGGAAAGTGTGTAAAATGTAAAAAAGAAGAAAGGGGTGCGTCTCACTAGAAATTGTGGTTCTGTCCAATCTTTTTTGAGATGTGTTGCAATGGAAAGATGTGGTTGTAGCATTAAGCTTTAGCTGTTTAGTGAAGTGAGATTTATATATATCGCACCTTTTAGCAACAAGGCGATCCAAAGCGCTTTACAACAGAAACAAAAACAGAATCCAACAGGGATTGGTGAAGCATGCTGGTTGATGGATTATAAAAAGCCTATGAGATTCTAAGAAATGACAAAGCTTTGCAAGAGGAAATGCAGATTTTAAAATATACAGCAGATAAAATGTTTGCTAGCAGGAAGTATCTGACAGTCCGGTGACTGACTGTCAGGTGTTGCTTCCGTGTCATGTGGTTTTCTGTGACTTACCCACTTGTTTTACTAACCCAGTAAAATTTAAATGCAAATGAGTTTGGTTATCTTACTATCCCAATTTACCTTGTAAAAATGTAAGCAAGGTGTTTTATTTACATCTGTACAAAACACAAGTGTTGGATTTGTTCGATCATATTCAACATTTGAATCTGCCAACAGTTAAACAAGCTGGGAGCCAGATGTAGACAGATGATAAAGATGTGCTATAAGACTAATTTTTTATTATTTTGAAAAATCTAGTGAGAAAGAGTTGTGCAGTGTCAGAACTGTATCTCTGAATATGGACAAAATCATTAGCTAAAAGTTATGTAAACAAGACAGAGTCTTTGGCACAATGAGATCTCTGTAACATTCATGGTCCAGACTTCCTGATAAGAATCATGGTTTCTGTTTTGTGTTGAGTTTATGAGTTGAAGTCTAAAATTCCCATGACAAACCAGTTTGTCTGTATTCCGACTCTGTTGGACCATAATAAATTTTATATTTATGTGCATGGCACAGCATTGTGGGAAAAAAAACGACACAGCTCATGATTACCTTCGTGAAAGAAGTTAAGTTTTTGGTAGCATCTGTCTGTCTGTCTCTCTGTGCACAAGATTATTCAAACAGTCAAGAACAGATTTTATTAAATGTTCAGGAAACGTCAAACATGCTGGTTACATTTGGTGATGTTCCAGTCAAAGTTTAAGGTCAAAGGTCAAGGTCACAGATCAGCCTGTGCTGTAACTCTGCAGCTGTATAACAGGAATGTTACACTGCACAGCTGGACACCTCATGGGTCAAAGATGAGGCCTGATGATTTCAAGGTTCATGAGGTCAAAGGTCAAGGTTACAGGTAACACCTTTGTTAAAACCTTGTCTCTGCTCCTACATGTGACCCTTTTCTTTCCTTCTGAGGACCTTCTGTTTCCGGTTGTGTCTGTTGGCTTGTCTGTCTGTTAGCAAAGATCAGGTAAAAACTAAAGAACAGATTTGGAGTAAATTTTCAGGAAATGTTGAGGTTGTCCCCAAAAACATTGGATTAAATTATGGTGCTGATCCAGATTATGATCTGGATCACACTGTTTTTTAATCACTCTGTGGCCTTGGCAGACGTTTGTGCTCTCTGAGTTTTTTTAAAATATTTTTTGTACAAAAAGGTAGGGTTTTATGTTATCTTTCAAGATGCTTTAGACCACACAGGTTTGACAGGTTTTTCAAAATTCTTTAAGCTTCATTTAAACTTCCTTTTTCCTCATTTCAGTCAAATGTGTCACACTGATGCCCAAGTGTGCAATGGGTTTTTAAAATATGCCCTGAGAAAACTGGACAGATAAAAAGAAAATGTAGGTTTAGAAGTTACCACATCCGAAAACAAACATTGTTCTCAAAAAATGTTCATAAAAAATTTACTTGAATCAATAAGTGATGTTTATTCTAAATTGTACAAACAGTTTCTTTTGGAAAAAGGTATAAATTAATAATTTAACATCCGAAAACCAAGTTTAGTTGGAATCTTTTTTTCAGTAAAAAAATGAATGAGGATTGGCCCTCGGGAAAGGACTGAGTTTTAAAATTTGGTTGATTGTTGAGCTGAGTTTGACACCTCTGCTTTAGGTTACTCTGTCAAGTTTTCAGCTAAAAACCTCTTAGAAAGGACCTTGTTGGTGCTAAAACCCTTTTTTTGCTTGTCAAAGTATTTTATGTTTGTGGGTTTTGTAGATGCAACAAGAATTGAGAATAAACTCTGTGTTTTTTTTCAAAGTTGCTGGTAACAAAGTGCCTAAATAAACTATTTAATTTTTTTTTTTTGTTGCTTTTTCTGTTAAGCTACAACACTGGTGTGTCCCTTATGTTTATGTGCCCATTTTATGTCAAAAGGATTTATAATGCTGGCAAACAAATGGCTTAGCAAAGACAAAAAACATTGTAAAAGCTGCAGGGCACAAAGAGTGAAGTGCTATTAGTGCAAAAGCAGCCAAATGTTCAAACAAAATGTCTAAAAGACCTTCAGAAAACCTGAAGAACTATTGTTCAAGACCCCTTTAAAAGTAAACACGCACAACAAAGTCAGGCAAACTACTCCTGACCAAAAACAAAAGTGCTCATTCATTTGTTTCATTCACGTTTAAAATAGTCTACCTTCAGGGAAATTACGCAAAAACCTATGAAGGCAGCAGAACCGGTTTGTTCACTGGTTGGACTGAAAGTGTATAAAAGGCAGAACTGACAGGCTTTCTTATCCATAAGCAGACTGAGATCTAAACCTTCATCAGGTGACAAACATTGTAAGAAGTCTTCTTTTTTATTATTTTTATTGCTGGTACCATCTGTATTATTGCTATATTGTGTGCTAACCTCTGATATTTTGTTATACTAGAACTTTTTTTTCACAATCAGTTTTGATGCTTTAAAAAAATTATAAGAAAGAATTGGATTTTTTATATAAATCTGGGTTTTTGTTAAAGGTTAAACACTATTTCCTGTTTCTATTGTGCTAACAAAAAAAATACTATTTTAGGTAAAGTTTTAGCAATCTTGTTTCATGTTACTATGGGAATTTTAAGTATAGATTGGTAATTTAGTAATAAAATTTTTATTTTGGATTGACAGTATGAGAGAGAGGTGAGATTTGTTTTTTAAATGAGACAGATGCTCCATGGTCTCCTACTTTTAAATTATTTTTTAGGCTGGTTACTCAAAAGAAGCCCATACATTTAATCTGTTCAAAACCCAGATTTCTACCATAACAAACATCTTCTTGAAGGACAAACATGAAACCAGATCATATATTTCTTATTTCAGTTTTGTTGTTCCTAAATAGAATTTGATTTAAAGCCAAACCTGCCTGCATCGCTGTCTGTTTACAACAAAGCTTGTGTTTTCTCTTTCTCCGCACAGAAAGCGCTGACATGAAGCTGCAGCTGTTGCTTCTGGCTGTGGTGGCACTGGTGCCAAGCCTTTCTGAGAGCCGAACTTTCAGCAAATGTGAGCTGAAAAATATACTCGAGGGGTCCAACCTCCTGCATGGAAAAATGAGAGGGAACAAGGATTACCTGGCAGCAAGTGAGTATTTTGTGGTCCACTGTGAGTCAAAAACTGCAAGAGCTGTGAAAATCCAAAACAGGGAGACAGAAAGTAGTAAAAACAGGAAAGAGGCTTTTCTACAGCACCATAATTATATAGGGTGCTGTTTGTAAAGAAATTAACAGCAATATTTTGGTTTATTTTGCCTTTCATAAGAAAAAAAAAGTTTTTTTTTTTTCAAACTCACATTTTCACCATACATTTATAAATGTCATAGTTCCAAACTAAATATTTAACTTGCAGGTTAAATATTTAGCTTCACACTAAACATTTAGTTTGCAAACTAAATGTTTATATTTAGTTTACAAACTAAATGTTTATTCATTTAGTTTACAAACTAAATGTTTATATTTAGTTTACAAACTAAATGTTTATGTCCGAGTTAAATATTTAATTTTCAAACTAAATATTTAATTTGCTAACCAAATATTTAGCTGACACCTAAATTTTTATCAAATATGCAAATTGCTTGCCGAAAAGTGGAAGTGGACTATCAAAATAAAAGCCGAACCTGTATAATCGTTAGAACAGCTCGTTCAATGTTCTCTGCTAACACGTTTGACTTGTCCAGAGGAAAAGAATGATGATAAAATACAGTACATAAGAGAAAACTGAAGCGATTCAGTCTGGCCAGCAGCAGCTCTTCTTCTTCTTCTACTTCTGTTGTTTTTGGTGGATTGGCAAAATCTCGTTCTACTTCCGCTTTGAAGCACACAATTAATGCAACCCATGTAAAAGAAATACAAAGCATCCATAGAGAAATTAAAAGTGAAACAATGATAATTCACTTTGAAGAAATTAAAAATATCAAATCTGTTTTTATTCTAGACCCCAAAATGTTTTCATTCTGAAAAATGAGAAGTACAACGTGACTTCAGACTGTGACCACAAAGAGTCAAATAGAATAAAAACCACATGCCATGAATGATGGATGTTCATGTTGATTATCTGTTCTTCTTTTTCCTTGTTTGCCTCTTCTTGCTTGTCCGGTTTGCTCTAGTCATGTGTAGTCTGAACGCGACGACCGGTCTGAACAGCAGCCAGGTCACTGTTGAAGGTATCCGGGATCCCCCTACCACAGCCGTGCCCTTTACTGAACCAACAGGAGACCCCGAAGAGACTGAGGAACCAACCACCACCGTAGCAACCACCACTACAACAACTACTACAGCTCCAACGACAACTACATCTGCAGCTGTCAACACTTCAGGAGCAGCTCCTGATTCAAGCACACCGTCTGGCAGCAGAAGACGCAGGAGGAGGTCCTCTAGGAAAAGGAAAGGAAAGAAGTCGAATGAGTTAAAGCACTCAAAGGAGTCAAAGTCGTCAGAGGAAACACTGTATGATGTGGAAAGGAAGTGTGACATGCAGGAGATAGGGGAAGACGATAATTCCATGCACAAAAAAAGGGGAGGAAGCTCAGAAAGCTCTGAGGAGTCTGACCACATGACTCTTTGGTCTCTCGGAAGATACGGGATCTTCCAGCTGACGGACAGTCATTTCTGTGATTCTGGTTATCGTTGGTCCAGAAATAAATGCAACACGGACTGCTCAGGTGAGTTTATGCAAAAGTGACAAGCAAAAAAAAAAAAAAAGCAACATTATTTACTTAATTGTGATATTTTGCATGTCCTTAATGATTCTCTCTCTCTCCCTCTAAAGCTTTCACCGATGACGACATAACGGATGACATTGAGTGCATCAAGGACAGTAATTACTTGGGGTAAGTCCCTGTCCAAACTTGGTAACATTTTTGAAAGCATGGATCACTGCTACCAATGCTACCTTTCTGTTTTGGATTGTTTATATTTGTGTACCTGCACATCAAACACTAACAACAGTACAACAAGCTACACTGTACACATGACCCTGCAGCTAAATTAGTGCCTCCAAAAAGAGGCCTTTTTCTGCAAAGGTTAACTGATTCCCTCAGACAATGGTGTTCATTTACACACAAAGTGGACTCTGTGACAGCTCAGTACTCAGCAAACATGTAGTCAAGTACCTTGACAAAAGTGCCATTAACTCAAACAGACAACATGATGAAAATTAAGAAACTGCCAGTTTAAAACACAAATGTTTATCATGTAGTTGCTCCTGTTTTCTGATATTGGATTCATTTATTTATGTAACAGGTGCTTCTTGGAGCGGGTACCACAATCTTGTTGGGATCAAGCTAAAACCTACTTTGATGACTGCAGTTAGGCGCCTGTGAGAGCACATTTGCTCCCAGCAGCTCCCCCCGTCTGCTCCAGGCTGTCGTCTTCACACTGCTTTCTGATCCCTTGCTTTCTTTTTCTTGTTAATTTTAAATGTGATTTATTTGTCAAAATCATTTGTGTGGGAGATAATAAAATAAGTCATGATCGTGTAAGTTGAAACTAAGTGATTTGTGTTTCCTCTGACGCCTGTGCTTAATAAAAGTGAAAAAGTTTGTGGCGTGAATTTTTGATAATACATATTTTTTTATGCTGACACAGGTTAATGAGCGATTTCCCTAATTATTCTTATATCTTTGATGTCTTGCAAACACATTCCAAATGTACAGTAGAAATAGTTGTCCAAAGTGCAAAAGCAATGTGGCGTCACGATACAGGCGCCACACCTGTGACACAGCAGCGTTTTACGATCCTGTTTCCACATCTTTTTAAACTTCTAAACCTAAATATAGAATTTTAGCTAGAGAGAAGGTAAAATGCACACTTTGTTAAGGAAGCATGCAAAAAGAACCTGTGAATGAATTATTGATTTATTTTATTACTGAATCCAAAAGAATATTTTAGGCTTGTAGGTCAGGATCATTATATCATATTGTGTCATCGGAGGAACATTCATACGTGTGGATCAAAATATGTCATGCTCAGGTTGATAGCATGCTCCATTTAGAATAAGCTATGCCCCCATCTGGGACAGTGAGTGTCACACACTGTCCATGAGCCTGTCCTGGAAGCAGATTGGCTTGTGGGTTTAACTTTATCCAGATCACGAGCTGCAGAATGGGATAAACATCTCTTGTTTCGTGTATGACGTTGCCACAGCTTTATCAAAATTTTGCACTCTGTTGAACTTGTGTCCTTACTGCAGCAGTTTTGTAGCAAATGCCACAAAAGACAGTTGGACTTGCTTAATTCTTGAGTCCACCTTCATTTAAAAAAAAAAAAAAAAATCCACAACAAACCTACTTATCCACCCGTCCATTTTCACTTGTTTGCTTTTTACTTTCCGAGTCGCGTGGAGCTGGGATCTGTCTCCAGCCATCACTGCGTGAGAGGTGGGGGACACCCTGGACAGGTTCATCACAGGGACACATGGAGACAGACAACCATTCACACTTCAGGACAATTTAGAGATACCAAATAACCTAACAGGCTGTTGATCGAACTAGAATGAACACGTCCAAGCAATGCTTAAAATAACTTTAAGCTGAAATATGTCATGAAAAGTTGAATAGCAAAATGTGAGTTAATGCTGCTACACAGCTTCTTTATGTAAAAAATTCAAACGAAAACATCATCTTTAAGCACTTACCAGTTGTACATGCAACCAAACGTTACACCAAGCACATCTGTGTGAACGAAAAAACTTTAGTAGGGCAAAAGATATGAGGAAGGAAACTTGACTGCAGAAATAAGAATGAAAAATGAAAAACTTGGCAGACTAACAAAACCGACTGAGCACGTAAAGAGACTAAAAATAACTTGTGTATTTCTCACAGCTGTTAGGTAACACCAACTTAATTAGTTGAGTCATGCAACAAGCAGCTTTTATTTACTCAAAATTATATTTTAAGATACTTTGTGGTTTAAAATTGAGCAAGAAGTACACCATTAATACACGTACGACAAGTATTACCATTCTTTGGAAAGATGTTTGTTTTGCATTTGTGTAATTGCTGTTGCTTTTGTTATAAATCAATGCTTACACAAAGCAAATATGACTAATTAGTAGAAAATAAAGTAACAAGTTAATTATTTCCCAGCTGATGGAAGACTGAACTCAGACTTAGGCAAGGTGAACTGACTGCTTAAAAGGGCTTAAAAATCACACCAGGTCATCTGACGAGGAAACCAGATGTACAGGTACTGGAGAGGGTGACTACTGACTGGAAAGAGGTGGGCTGATGACAGAAGGAAGACAGGTACAGTGACTTGCAAAAGTATTCATCCTCTTGGTAATCTCTCTAATCTGCTGTCTTGCAACCTCAAATTTATTTGGACTTTTTAATTTGATAAAACAAAATAGTTCTCCCAAAATGCTTCAGATTAACAAAAGTAAAAGGGTCAAGAATCTGTTTTAAATATTGTTTTTAAAACAGAAAACAGAAAAGGGGTGTGTACATATTGTTAAGGCAGTTGTAAAGAAATAGGAAACGATTGTTTAACTGACAGACTTTATTACAGCAAGTGTGGAGATGCCGTTTCAGAACATGGTTTTGTCTGTATCTAACTCTGTACTTCTCTTTACCACAGTCTCTTCTGCCCTATGCTGTCACAGTAGCGCCCTCTAGCAACAAGAAGTAATAACAGGAACAGGACATAAGTGCATTCACTGTGTAAACCTACAAGCAAAACACATTCAGACCTTTTGCTTTGAAGCCCCAACCACAACCTTCATAACACACCTAATCTGATGAAAAGGCTCCACCTGTGAGAGAGCTAAGCTAGCACAGCTGGTCCATAAGGGCATGTAGAGCGCAGCCCCACCTAAATAATAAAAAAAAATCATCCACACCACACAGTAGTTCCTCCTAATAAACAATGTAAATTACTTAATTACTTATCTTGCTTTGTATTGTTTTGTTCTGTGTTTTTCAAATGTTTTGACAATTTTAAAATGAAATTTAAAATGATTTTATGTGATTCATTGTCCGTTTCGGACTTATTTGTGGTTATAGGGTGGTGCAGGTCAGTAGATTTAATGTCTCCTGTCAGCAGTGATCAGGACTGCAGGGCAGCTCCAACAGCGTCTCATTGGGGTGTAAAATATTCTGTCCTGTGGACACATTCTGCTGCTTTTAGCTCAGTGATACGACCACTACCAACAATACACCTCACCTGATCTTATTTAATGCAGCAACACCTGCTGTGTCCAACAGTGAAGAATTTCTGTTTAAAAATCCATTTATGAGACTAAAATCAGAAGATAAATGATCAGTCAGCAGCTTGGAGGAGATAGACCGGACATGAACAGAACACAGACATTTGAAGACAGAGAGGAAATAAACAGGACATTTTCTTCAACATGGTCGTCTCATTTCCTGTCTGTAACTAGTCAGATTGCCCACAGGTGGATCTTATTTATCTGATTCTGTGGCTTCCTAAACTGCATCCCTGCTGTAGCTCAGTGATCAATTCTGGGGTCTGGTATAATATCAAGGCTGCAGGTTTGAGTCCAGGTTGGGGCTGTAATCAAAGTGGTGAGTATGCCATATTTACTGTTTAAATAATATATTATTTAAACAGTAAAGATTTTTTAGTTTTTTTTAGAATTACTTTAAAAGTATTATTGCAGTAATATTACTTCAAATAAAATTATAAATCTAACCCAGAAGGCTGTGTACTTGTTTAATTTTACCCAGTTAAAATAAAAATATTTCAGTTTCGGGTGGGGTGGGTGTGGAGGAATCTGTTTCTCTGATTTAATTGTCAGACCAGACTGTTTTCACAAGACAACCTCAACCCATGAGCAGATAAAAGGAGATAAAATGAGACAACTTTGTGCATAAAAAAATAATATAATTAAGCAACATTTAGCCTATCCTTTTTAACAGAAGATGTAATGCAAACTGTAAAATCTGTGTGGTTTGTGATTGTAGGTAGGAGACGAGGATGATATGGAGTTTCAGGGGTGAACATCGGTAGAGACAAGGAGAGGACGCGGAAGAGGGAAAATGAAAGAAGGGGTAGGAATGTTTGACAGTCAGGGAAGTAAACCAGAGTTGGAAGGGAGTAGTACGGATGAAGAAAGAATAGTTAGAAGAAAGGTTGTGAGAGAGGAAAATAAAAAAATATTAAAACCAAAGATTGAGGAGGAACAGGGTACTTTAAGTTCCATTTTAATATCTAGAGAGATAAAAAAGAAAATAGGAGATGTTGAAATGGTAAAGGTGTTAAAAGACGGAAATCTATTAGTGACGTGTAAAAATAAAGAAAAGAAAAATAAGGCTTTACAAGTTGACAATATTTGTAAAAAAAGGTGAGAGAAAAAAAGATCATAGGAAAAAATTAAATAGTTCGAGAAGTGATTTATGGAATCCCAATTGAAGAAGATTTAGATAAACTTAAAAGAAGCATTATCGGCACAAAAGTAAATAATTTGAAGAGACTATCAAAAATTATCAACGGGGAAAAAGTGGGAAGTCTGTCAATATTAATAGAGTTTGAAGAAACAATCCTGCCAAAAAATATCAAAATAGGTTATCTAAGCTTTCAAGTCAGGCCTTATGTCCCAGCACCACTTCGCTGTTACAAATGTCAGAGATATGGTCCCATATGTTCTATATAGCTTTTACCTTCCCTTGTTTGTGAATCACTCTGCCAACTGTGCTCTTAACTCTGGGTTAAAATATTACCTATCATTATGACAGATGTCACCACAGCAAACCTACCAAGAAAGGTCCATTTACCAAAACTCAAAGCGGTTAAGGAGGTCATTGATCTGACAAACATCCAGATGGAGCTGCAGCTCTTCTGTAGAGATGGGAGGATCTGTCCTGAAGATAATCTGCACAGAGCAGTCAGATGAGACCAAAATTGAAATTTTAGGTAGTTTAGGTCACTGCCAGCAGCATTTTTGGATGATACAGTGTGCTGTGTGTGGAAGTGTTCCTGAGCCCATGTGGTGATGGTAACAGAATCAGGCCTATTTTGTTTATTTTTTCCTTGTTAAAGAAGTGTTTTTCCACATTCAGTAATTGTTATAAATGTCTTCCTAATTTTTAAGCCAACAGCATATGAATCCACCACCCCAGCACCTACCCCTATCAGACTAGTGAAAGGTAAACAAAAGACAAAGGAAACCAAAGATTGTCAATATCGCATAACAGAGCAACTAAGTGAGTAACAGCAGAGAAAAGAAAAAAAGTCAATGAAGAATAAAAGATTTATATATATATATACTTCCATATATGTAAATACACGTATAAACATACACAATATTTACCTTGTTGCTTTATTTGTGCACAAAGTGGTTGCCATTTTTTCTCTCCATCCCTCCCGCAGGTCTAGGTCTTGTAAAAAAAAAAAAAAAAGAAACAGCCCGGACTTAAACCAAACTTAAAACAGGAGTAGTTTGTAATTTTACCTCTGTAAAGTAAAACAGACAGACAGATACCAAGCTTTCTGTAAGTAATTATTTTACTTTTTTTTGTTTGTTAAATAGTTATAAAAAATATAAAAATGAGAAAGTGGTGTGGGTATATACAACATTGATCCAGTTTGTTTTAAAGGCCCAACCACATGTTCAAAGCCACATAATTATTTAGATCCACGTCTGTTGGAGAGAACGTCCTGTTGGAAATTTCCTCTCTGTTTTGAGTTTTCTGTGTTTGGTTCATGTCTGTCTGCTCCAAGCTGCTGACTGATTTGTTTTTCTTCTAATTTTAGTCTCACAAATAGATTTTTTAAACAGAAAATCTTCCCTGTTTGACATACAGCAGATTCAACACTAAAGCCACTCCTGCATTTACAAAGATCACATGAGGTGATTAGTAATGGAAGTAACAGTGAGCTAAAACCAGCAGAATGTGTTCATTGGGCCCAATGAGACTTTATTAGAGCTGCCTACATTTCTGATTGCTGCTGATAAATCTACTGATGAATGCAGTGTTTACCTGTCCCATCCACTAACTGCAGATAAGAAACTGAGAATGAATCACACATGCAAAAAATAATTTTAAATTCCATTTAAAGGAGTCAAAATAGTTGTAAAACACAGAACAAAACAATACACATCAAGCTAAGTAATGAAGATGATATATTAGGAGAAACTACTTCTTGTGGAAAATGATTTTATTTAACCTTGCAGTGGCCTTTGGGTCAAATAGACCCAAAGTTACAAGGACTTCTCTACCTCTGTTCGTCTCTCTCTGTTGAGGGCTTCAGGAGGATTAAGAGGGGCTGTACCACACGTGCTCCTATGGCCATACCTGGTAAAGACTGTTTTGCCACTCTTATTGTTAATATCATTGTGGTAAAAAGGGACATAAAGTTGTTTTTAAAGCTTGGTTATGAAATCTCAGATGCGGTGCTTCTTTTGTTGAAATGTAATCAGTAGGTTGCATGTCAGCCCACCCTCCCAATATCACTGGTCAGGATTACTCCAATAGTAACTAGATTAAGTTCAGTAATTGTCTTTATTCAGAAGACAATTTTGTATTGTCTTTTAAAAGTAAACAAAACAAACAAAGAATATCAGGATTTTTCTGTGTTTATTTTTCATGCTTATGGTCTTGTGCTCCTTGTGTTTAGTTTGTTTCTTGCATTTTTTTGATATGTTCTTGTAGTTCAGCCTGGTGTCATGGTCATTGTGTTTCTATACGTTTTTTCTCCTTCATGGGTTCTGTGTGTTCTTGTTACTCTTGTGTTTCTGAAGTTCTTTATGATCTGCTGGTGTTAATCTGTCTTGTGTTTCTGTGTGATTGGTTTTCTCGTGTTTTTCCTTGTTCCATCATTCACCTGCACTCAGCTCAGTAGTTTTCCAGTCAGCCTGCCATGCCCACTTCACCTGGTTCCATTACCTGTCTCCAGCTGCATTCAATCTTCCACCCACCCTCAGCCCTTTATATTAAGTCACATCCTTCATATCCTCGCTGGTTCATTGTTTTGTTTTTGTTGCTATTAGCATTTGGGCATCATGCCACGGTCAAGTCTTGCTCCTCGTGATCCTCTTTGTAAGTTTTTTGTTCTAAGTTTTGCTCCCATGTCAGCCTTTTTGTAAATAAATCTTTTATTATTTTTTTAAGATGAGTCTTAATTCTTGGTTCCCTTTGCACAATCATAACTGACAACAGACACCCACACACACAAACAACAAATTTCTTTTTTCTGTCATACCAAACCCATACCAATACCCAATACTTGTTGGGTAGCACTTTATAATAAATACACATTATTTAGCCTTATTTAATCAATAATAAATGGTTAATTAACCTTGAAAACATCATTATTAAGGATTATTCATACTTAATAAGCTATAAATTAACACATTTATTAATGCTTTACCCATAAAGGCTAATTACTTCCAAAACCAACATACTCAATGTTTATTCATGCTAATTAACTCATGAATTAACTATTCTATATACTGTGTGTATATGTATGTAAATGGTCATATAAATGTACTTTCACACCATGTGTTAGACATGTATTATTGGTTAGAGAATGTTTGAAATGATTAAATACTTATCCTGCAGTGCATTAACAATTAAGACACTCCCTAGTAGTTAATAAAGCATAAATAGTCTTCACTTTAGAAAGGTTCACAAAAACACTTAACTAAGTATTTGTTTAAATAGAGAAAACATAGGAGTTCCTTTTTACCTGTGGAAATAAGATCAAAATCAACACACTAAGGCTTCATTATTATACTTTATTTAGAAAGAAGCAGTTTTTCTGAATCCTTATAATCTTTAAGTAGTTGTTCTGCCTCTGGATCCTCTTTTATTGCAAAGACATTGTTGGCTATATAAAGTTTTGAGGACACGCAGTTAAAGTATTGAAACATCTTCAGAATAACTGGAATCCCTGCTCTTTTTATTTTATTTTTTCTTCTTTGTTCCATTTATTCTTATTTTGCTGGGTTTAACATGATATCTGTGTTTTAGTGAACTAAATGATCATTGTTGTTCACTTTTTTCTGAAATTATAAATGCTCTATGATGACATGTGAAGATAAAGTGCTTTACCCTGCTAGAGTTTCAGCCTTTTTTAAATTTGATCTGACATGACCCACAAATGAGAAAAGGATGGCTTCAGATAAATGCATTGTTTTCCTTCCCTAACCACTCAAAACAAAAAATGTTATATTTAGTACTGCCTTTGAGAGCTTAGAATTCTTTATTCAGGAGGGGAAAATGTGAAAGTATCCTTGATTGTCTCATAAACAACTTCAGACCCAGTGTTACAACATTTGAAAGACAAATCACACCTAGAGACTGACAAGGTACAGGATGACAGGTCAAAGGTCAGGGGATGTTACCATCTTTCCCACCATCTAAGTATGGGTACAGAGCTCCATCGAGGATCTAAATACAAGGGCAGCTGACCTGAGAATGAAGTTACTGACTAGACACCTGCACCCTGCAGCCCTTTAAAGGATATTTTATCACTTTATCACTACTTTAGGGTACTGTATGACTTAGCCTTGGCTAAGGCAGAGCAATAATATTTTTGTTAAATATCTTAAACCACTGGATGGATTTCAGTAAAACTAACAGAAAGTAATTATTGCTTGGACCCCTGCTCCTTGGACTAGATAAAGTGTTATACAAGTGCAGGCCATTTACCTTTTTACAGATATTGAACTAAAATTTGATGTGGTGGACTCCAAAGTGGGAGACTCCACCTAAGGTGGTGGAGAAAGGCAGGGCTAAGATACTGTGGGACTTTCAGATCCAGACTGACAAACAGGTGATGGCTGACCAACCGGACATTGTGGTGATAGATAAGATACAATAGAGAGCAGTGGTGATAGATGTAGCAGTCCCAAGTGACTGTAACATCAGGAAGAAGGAGCTTGAGAAGCTTGAGAAATACCAAGGACTGAAAGAGGAAATAGAGAAGTTGTGGAAAGTCAATGCCTCAGTGGTACCAGTGGTCATCGGAGCACTCGGTGCTGTGACCCCCAAACTGGAAAAGAGGCTCCAACAGATTCCAAGAACAACTACAGAGATCTCTGTCCAGAAAAGCGCAGTCCTAGGAACAGCTAATATATTGCATAGATATGGGGCGCCGTTTGTAAAGGAGCTTGTGCTCAAAATTCATGCCTAAATGTTGACACATTTAGCTTCAAACGCTGTTTAAAAATGTAGTGTTGATTTTCTGATGTCACTTTTTACAACATTTAGCTAGTTACATGTAATTGTTACAGCTAAATGCTAAATATAAATCTAAATGCTAAATGTTAAATCTAAATGTTACAGCTAAATGCTAAATATAAATCTAAATGCTAAATGTTAAATCTAAATGTTAAATGTTAAATCTAAATGTTAAATGTTAAATCTAAATATTAAATGTTAAATCTAAATGTTAAATGTTAAATCTAAATATTAAATGTTAAATCTAAATGTTAAATGTTAAATCTAAATATTATATGTTAAATCTAAATGTTAAATGTTAAATGTCCTTTACAAACGGCGCCCCATACATAGAACCATCAAGCTCCCAGGCCTCTGGTAGAGCACCCAACAAATAGGGCGAGATTAGTGTTTTGACTGTTGCCATTACTTTAGTTTATGTTGTGTTCTTTTTTGGGGGGGGGGATTTCTAATGAAAGTGAGAAATGAAATAAAGTCTGGGAAACTTGTCTTTAAAGTATTTATTCTTGCAAGACTGAGAGAAATATACAGGCAACCGTACTTTGCTCTGTTCTTAGCAGTTCTCCACTGGGGCACAGCAGAAACTGAAGTTTATAAACAGATAAGCACCTGGGTGTGTCTGTTAGTCTTCAGGCAGTTGTAGCCAGTTTGAGCATTATATTTTTGTTGCTTTTTGTTTTACTTTAGTTAATTTTGTGATCATGTCTATATTTTTTTTCTTTCTAAAATGACCATGTTAACAGTTTCTAAGAGTGTACAGTCTAAAACAGTCCAAGACTGAGCTACCCCAGTTGTAATTCTTCTCTGCTCCTCATCACACATCCTGAGGCTGCTTTTGATCCAGATTTGAAAGATAATCCTGAACCCCTCCAGTTCTCAGAGTACAGTTTACATCATTGTCCTACATTTCCCTTATTGCTGTATTGCTGTTTGACTTTCAGTTAGTGACTGGAAAATGTTGACTGACTAAGATGAGAATCTGCTGTTCTTCGAGCACTCTAGTTTACACATTAGTACTGTGCAGAAAGTTTCCACTTTGTGTGTGTTGTCATCTGAAAAACTGAAGAAAGACAAGTCAGATTTATATTCAACTAACAAGTGTACATAAAACTGTAAGTACATTGCCTGAAACTTAATTTGGAGAAGGACTTAAAATGAATAAACACACAACTACATTGCTGTACGGTACAGCTACTCAAATATTTTCTGATATGTTATCACTTTCTGTGCAATAAAAGCTTTTTTCCTTATTTGTATTCTTTTAGAAATGTGAATAAGCAGGATATTTGAAACCCTTTAATTACAATATAGGAAACTTTTCCATGAAAACCAGAATGACAGTTTCTTTTAATCTTGCCGTTTTGTTGCTCTTGCTTTTGTGTTATTTGTAAGGGGTGGGGTACTAACATGATAGCTGTACTGAGGATACACTTACACTTAGTACACTCTGTATTCTCTGCTGTCCTCTTTTCTGCACTGATGCCATGATACCATTTCTGAAACTATAATGCTTTAGAATGACGTGGTAAGGCTATTTAACTAGGCTTTGAGCCTTTTTAAAATAGAAAATGGCGTGACCTGTAAATAAGGTCCCATGGTTTCAGGTAGATGTATCTTCTTTTTTTTTTCAAAAATCAATCTCACTGTGACATTTTACACCAACATTGAGAACTTAGGGAGTGGCTTTTATTCATACAAACAAAAGATCCCTGTTCTTTTTTTTTTTTTTACTGTTGATGGTGCAGACAGTATATATAAATATCATGTCACAGTTTCAGAGACTGAGATCTTTGGAGTCAAGATGAAGATACTGGTACTTTTTGCTGTGGGAGTACTGGGCTGCAGCCTGGCTGGAGCTGTAACTGTGACCAAATGTGATCTGAGGAACCGGCTGATGAAGGCGTTCAAAAGCCTGCCAGAAAACATACAGCAGTCAGGAATGGCTGGAGAGGACTTTGTGGCCAAGAGTAAGTAATGGTACTTTAACAGGAAAAAAAACAGACAAAATGGCTTATTAAAAACTAATAGAAATTGGTAAATCTTGTTAGGATTTGTAACATTTTGGGATGAGAAATAAAGCTTCTCAGGAAAAAGAGTTGATAGTTGATGGGATTGTACTACAAGAAGACTACCAATAAAGCTAAAGATATCCAGCCAAAAACATTGCATTTATCCTAGTACACTTTTGCACTGTATTTTTTAAGAAAGAATTGTTTCATTAGCCTGAAAATTGATTAACAACAAGCCCTTGTTTGACTAGCTATTAGTCTAGCCTAAACAAAGATTTGTGCCCTTTTCTCCATACGTTATGTTTTAGGACTGACGTCAAGACTGATAAGGTACTACTGCTAACTATCTGACAGAATATCACTTGAAGAATGACTAGATTATTCCTTTAAGTAAGATGCTGTGGTGAGGAAAGTGTGATATCCAGAGAGGTGTCTGAGCAGAGCTACAGAAACAGATAGGCCTTAGTTATGAGGCTGTAACATCAACCAGTGTACAAATCTGTTACAGACCTCTCTACACTGACACACACCGAGGTTATGTGTCAGGGGGTGCTGGGTACTTTGTACTGTTGTCACTTAGTACATAAATTACTATCATTTGCTCATCTGGTTAGAAGGTAGGGGACAAAAAAATAATTACAAATTAAGAATAGAAGAATAGAATATAAAGGTACTTTATTGATCCCCAGAGGGAAATTGGTTTGTCACAGCATCAGACAAGTTCAAAAAATCATATTCACAGTAATAATAACCCTAAGGTATTAATAGTTCTAATTGAAAGAGGGTTGAGGATCCAAAGTTACAGCAGATGGCATTTATTTTAAGGTTCAAATTTAATTTTGAGTAGAGCTGTTACTGGGTAATAGGTAAACAGACATGCAAGTACAAAGGTAGGTACGAAATGATAACACTGGGGTACGACATGGTAACATAAATACAAGTGAATAAAGTATAAAGGAACCTGAAATCATGTCAGGTCTTTCTGTCATCAAAGCTTCAAGTGGCCCTGGTATTCAACTGATCCAACCAATGTCACGTTGAAGTAATACTGTCTGCGAATGAGAACAAAGGAGAAAAAGAACCATACTGTTTGTACTGAGTTGAATAGTGCAATGCAGTAAAATGACGCTATAACTGGTAATCTGAGTGTCATCAGAAGGGTCCATTGTAACAGAGTATGCACTTGCTTGCAGGTTGTTGTGTTCTGTTGAAAAAGGTTTTAGAAAAAGTAGCACACCAGTTGCTGAAGGGGAAGAGAATGCCATTGTTACAGCAAACATGACAGCTAGACAATGTTATTGCCACTGACACTCTTACACAAATATAACATCAAGAAGCTTCTATTATGGCAATAAACTTGTGGCTTTTAACATCAATGTTGGAAAAAGTAAAGATATATCTTGCTTGAGGTAAATACGATATACTCTATAATTGCTAGTTGATTAACATTGAATTTGGTCATTTTATGAGTTTTGGAAATCCACAGAACATAGTTTTCTTTACAAGCGCCTGCAAGTCAATCAGTTGCAGTAAGTTGACCTGAGTGCAAGAGCTCTTTCTGCTAAAGTTAATTGATTTCATAGTATTTAAGCTAAGCCATCTTTGTAACAATCTCCAGCTTCTCAAATGGTTTGTCATTGTCTGAGAACCATGAACTTAGCTTGGTGCTGATTTGTGAGTTTGTTTTGTCTTCTGTCCTTCAGTTGTCTGTCACGTGGAGATGGGGTCAGAATTCAACACAAGTGCTGTGACTGAGCTGAGCCGTGATCAGGGAGGGTCATCTGAGGAAGGGCAGCATGGAGGAAATGAGGGAAAAGGCCATGGAGAAAATGATGGAAAAGGCCATGGAAAAAATGATGGAAAAGGCAATGGAGAAGGTCATGACCGAAGACGTCGCAGCCCCCCTGGATGGATGAGTAGCGAGGAGGCTGATGAGAATCTGACACTTTATGGCATCTTCCAGCTCTGTGGTGACCTGGTGTGCCAGAGCAACACAGCTAATTCAACAAACCTGTGTGGCATAGACTGCAGCAGTAAGTTTTCCATATTTTTAGTGTTTAAAACCTGATTAAATAGTTTTTGGAATGGGCAAACTTCATTATTGTATGTGAAAACTGTAATTGACTTTTTAATCATTACCACTTTCACTTAAAGTTTTGCAACAACCTGCTTGCTTTTGATTGAACAAGGCTGTATTTTCTTGAATCAGAAAACTAAAGCTCTTGCTTTGTCACCAGACCTGATTGATGACAATATTGACGATGACATCAGTTGCGTGATGAAGCTTTTCACAGATATTCTGTAAGTTTTCACTTAGTTTTGACTTTTAAGTTTTGCAGTTTGAATGGTTTCCGATGGGAACAGGAACTATTAGGTTACTTTTTTCTTCAAGACTTTTATAGAACAATATAATTTAAAGGAGTTTTTAAAGTTATTATTTGTGAACCATTTCAAATCATAGTTAGTTTATAGACTATAAGCACTCAGAGGGTACCACCCACACTCACATACCTAACAAGACAAATTCTGTAAATTCACACTTTAATTTAATTTATATACAATAAAATTTTATGGATTCTGTTTGCCAAAGTTCCGTCTCCCCACCAGTTTAGATACAGTTTAAGAAGCTTGCTTTTGCACTATTTTGTGGACTGAATAAAAGTCAGCATTAGATACAAAATAAAGCACATAATACAATAAGTAGATGTCATAAAACTGTACAGTACTGTGTATGCAAAAAGAACTGTTAAAGCCTTACAGGCAAAAAAGAAAAATAGTTTTCTTAAGATATTATGATTACTGATTTGTGTTTGTGGTTTTCTAAAACAATGTTTTATCCCAAAACCTTATTTTTTAAACAGTGAGAATGGCTTCAAGTCGAAGAACTTAAAAGAGCTCAGAAAAGTGTAAGTTACTAGTTTTTTTTTTTTTTTTTTTTAACTTAAATCACACATATTTGTTTCCATGCAGTAATGTTGATCCCTTCTGTGTGTCTGCAGGATCAGGCTCATCCTGCAGGACGACTGTAAAGACGTTACAGCTGAGTCTTATTTTAATAAGTGCCCTCAAACTACTGTGCAATAAATGCCACTAGATTGATCAGTCCTACTTCAAAGGACTGCCAACAAATTTGAATAAATAAAAATATGAAGCATGTCACATGCGTCGTTGTTGTGTTTATGAGCACGAAAACAATATGTACAGCCACTTTTGCACAGCGGTACAGTTGGCTAAATGAATCAAGAACAGCAGGTGAAACAAAAGGGGCTTGTGTAAAGTTTAGCTGAGCATGAACATGAACGTGCCAATAAAAATAGTTATTTTTGGCCCGAGCAGATACAATATACAGTAATGTGATGAGCCACTTTGTTTTTCCTGAATTTTGAGTCATGTGTGAAACTGAGAACTTCAGGCAGTAAAATATCTACAGTTCAACATCAATCCCTCTACTCTCTCCATAACTTAACAGAATATGGCTGGATTGCAGCAGTTTTGGAAAACCTTTTGGAGAGGCTTTTTCTTCATTAAACATTTAACAAAGGGATAACTCAGATGATAGCAAATTGGGATTTTATTGACCCCACGTGTACCTCTCAATAATACCAAACCCAAATATGGACTTGAGTTGGGACACATCTCTTCTTTAGGACAGCTAGTTTGAATCGCTCATGCATTTGTAATGGAACACAAATGAGACTTTACTCCTACAGGAACATTTTCTCACCCTAATATGGACTCTGCAATTTCCATCTTGATAAACCTTTACCTCACTACTAAACATACTGTCACCTTCAGTATGAAGGCAATCATCATTTTTAATGTGCTTCTGAAGACCTCACCAAGACTGTGCAAAGACCATTTATGTCCTGACTGATTTCTTTAAAAAGGACATCGCAAGGTCACTATCCAGTGTGAAGGGGTTTTAGTTTTGTGAAAGTAAGTGCTGAAATTGGTTTACGTCGTGGATGGAGAATTGTGTCACCTGAGTGATTTGTAGATTTCTAACTCCAAAGCCTGATACCTTTTGCTGGTAAATTGTGCAACAATGACATTTAATAACATTACTTAATATGCACACTGGATTTCTTGTGACGGTTTATTGAGAAAGTGTTTGATGAGCCTATGTAAAGAAACAATTTCACAGTGGCTGAGTAAACACTATTTACAAGGTGTCTTGGTTTAATTATTCAAAATCAAACTGGATTTAAAAGTCTGGGGTGTAAAAAACGTGTGATCTTACATTTCATTTCACATTCAACCAAAAAACTCTCAACTATTGTTCACTTTTTGTTTGGTGCCACCTCTGCTGCCTTTTCCTGACAGTTTTGTAGGTTTTCACACATTACTATGTGACTGAGTTTTGTTGCAGTCTTAAAAAAACCTATTGTCTTTTGAGTGTTTACTTATAAATGTGCGTTTTAAAACATGTGTTAAATGATAACCAAAGAAAAGCAAAGTCTGTGATTACTGTAGATTTTTTTTTCTTTTTGTAATCCTGAAGCTGCACTTTATATAAGTTTTGGCAAATGATAAATAATGAAATAAAATAATGGCAAGCATATGTTCATCGATAGGTCTTTAGAAATAACTCAAATATGTTAATTCCATAGTCTCTTTTCATTGTCACGATTAAATGTCGTCTATAATGTGAAAGTTGTACCTAAAGATCCTGCACACCAAATACTGGTGGAAGTCTTTCTATGAGTTTTTATGTCAGAACTTAAAGTGGTTAATTTCTTTTTCTTTTAGGCAGATTTATTATTATCATTGTTTGTGGACTCAGGACCAAACATTAAAGTGCAGTTTGCATCTTTTCTGTCTGGCTGAAATCAATACTTTCGAACGCTCCATTTCGTTTAAATGAATGGGTCATTAATAAGTTTCTGCAGAACTTGATGCCATATTGAACATTATTCTCTCTTGCCACCACTAGAGATCAGACTTTCTCTTTGTAATATACTGCAGTACTTTATGTTGTTATATAGCAAACAAGCTCTCCTTCTGCTTTTGTTGCATTTCTTACCAGTTGAGTGTTAGCTGAAATATTTCTTTCACTTTCTTTTTTGCGCATGAAGGTCACTGTTTTGTAAGCTCCTAAAAATCTAAATGATGTATTGTCACCTGCAGTCTGTATTGCAAGATGTTGAAACCTTCTTATTGCTGTAGTGAAAAGACCGCAATGCACTGTCACAAGCTGTGGTATGTGGTACAGGCACACGAGAAAAACTTTTCCAGAGGAACCTGTATGCACAATAACACATAATCCGTTTGCACTCATATTATAGTATGTGTCGGGGTTGACTCTCTGCTACTGCCACACCAAATTTAACTCAATATCTAAAAAACTGACTGTAATATAGCCATTTCTGTATTTGCTAAGGCTGATTAGTTGTGGCAGCCATCTTGAGACAGGTTGGCTCAAAAAGTTAAACAGTTGTACATGTTGATCCAGTGACAGCTTTCTGAGAGTTTCATTAAAATCTCTCCTCGAGTTCATGAGATTTTTTACTAAGACAAAGGAACAATTACATTATTGCCTGATTTTTGGGCAGTAATTATGCCATAATTATTTTTCTCATTAGTTTCCACATGAAAAATGCAATAAATATACTTTTAACAATCCAGTGAGTCACTGCCTTACTGGGAGTTTTGAACTGCTACTTTTTAAATTACCTTCAACAGCTAACTGTGCTTCAGTTCTAACACTAGCTTGTATGTAAACAGGAACAACAAGTGAAGATTTGGTTTCTGCTGTGTTATTTTTATTTGTGTCCTCCTCTATAACACTGCCACAGGTAACAATGTTTAGGTTCTATTTATGAGAAATATGATGTTCTGCTTGAGTAAAGTCACTGTTGACTTAGCTTGCATTATTCTTCATCCTCCATGATGATTCCTTGTATAATTTCTTATTCATCATGTCTAAAGTTGCACAAAAACCATAAAAAAATTAACAAATGAGTGAAAAAAAAGAATTAAAAAACAAATGATCTATAACAAGTTGATTTCACAGACAATGGACTTAAAATATCTTTGTAAAGTGTTCAATAATTTGCAGATCACACATATTTTCTGCCGGACTGGTCACAGCTTGGACATAGCTTGGCCTCCAGATCTTCTATTATTGCCGAGTCAACATATTTGGAGCTGGTCAGGCTGGCAGCTCGAGTGACTTTAGTGAGCGTTTCCTCATAGGGGGGAGACAGGTAGACCATGACGAAGACTCCATCTGATCCATCGGAGCTGGTGCTGGTGTGGCGCTCAGCATTCTTGGTCAGGGAAGTGAGGAAATCTGAGCTGCTGTCTACATCTTGGAGATCCAGGGTGAAGATGCTGGCCAAGCTGAGTTTACTGCTGGAACAGTGGCAATATATCAGACTAACCAGGAGAGCCAGCAGGAGGATGGAGGCCACTGTGAGGACAACGTAGAGTTCCAGCTCTGACTTTCTGTTTTCTCCAACGTCATACCAATTGTAACTCTAGAGATAAAGCAAAGAGAATAAACTTATTTAAAAAAAAAAAGTTAAGCACCTCCCGAACTCTTAGATTTATGTACAGTATATGTCTTTAGTGGTGGTATTTTACTCTCAAACTATAAAGTTAATAATATAAAATTATGAATGAATATATAGATTTATGAAAATTGTCTGCCTTCATGCAAGACTAAATTGAATGTTCTTCAAACAGTGATTCAGGAACCTAAGCTTGAAGAGGACACAGCATGTACCATTTAAATTGAGAGAGGTTAAGTCAAGTAAGGACAAACAGTTTTTATTTTCATGAAGGTATCACTAAGGCTGATGACCTCACTGATGTCTTTAACGTGTCCCTGAACACACTGTCTTCCTAAAATGCCCCAGGGCCACAATCATCCTAGTGCCAAATAAGTCTTCAGTGTCCTGCCTCAGTGATCACTATCCTGTTGCACTCACACCCATTGGGATGAAATTATGAGGAAGATCAAGATCCTGGACTGGTGCATTGTCAACAACCTATCTCTGAATGTGTACAAACCTAAAGGGATGGTTATACAGAGTAACCACTCTCCACTGAACACGGACAAAGCCTTCATGAAGACTGTCAAGAAGACCAAAATTCTAGGTGTTCACCTGAAGGAGATCCTCTCTTGGTCCCTCAACATCAGTTCCATAACTAAGAAAGCTCAGCGGTGTCTACTTTCTGCATAGACTGAGGAAAGCTCATTTCCCATAAGCCTTTCTCACCACTGCCTACAGAGGAATTATAGAGAGCATCCTGAGCAGATGCATCACTGTATGATATAGAAGCTGCTCCCTGCTGGCTCTCAAGACCCTATATCAGATAGTGAAAACAGGTAACAAGATTATTCTCTCTCTTACCCATTGCAGATCTCAATTACACATGATGTATCCATAAAGCCACCAGCATTGTGGAGGACCCCACCCACCCCTCATGTAACAGTTACATAAAAGTTAGACTTTTAAACACCAGGGAAAAAAATACAACTTCAGTATTTTTTTACAACTCCCTGGCTCTCATGTTTCTGCATTTTTGCACCTTAGCCATATTGGGACTGAAAAGAATTTCCAACGCTGCCTGTATTGTCTGTTCTGTCCTGTGGAGTCCATATTGTCTTTCGATGTCTGTGCATGTAGTGCATCTGTGATGTACTAGTGCTGTGTTATGTTGGATCTGACTTGTGATCTTTTCTCTTTTTGAAAATCTTATTGTCTGTATAGTCTCATACAGTACCTTGCAAAAGTATTCACCCTCTTGGATGTTTTCTGCTTTTATTGCTGTCATAAATCAGCCATGATCACTATAAATTGGCCTTCTTCTATAAATATTTAAAACAAATATTTAAAAAAAAATACATTTCTAAAGAATAATATCACTTCAATAAAAATATTTGATGTAAAATATGTAGTTACATAAATATTCACCCCTTCAAAAAGACTGCCTAATTAATCTCAGAGAAAAGATTATTGAAAATTACAAGTCAGGGGATGGATTCAAAAGGTATTCCAAGGTCCTAAACAGGGTCCAGGAGGTCTGTTAAATCTATCATTAAGAAAGGGTAGGAATATGGGACGTGTAAATCCACCAAGAGCAGGCCGTCCTCACAAACTGAGTGACCCTGAAGAAGGAGGACAGTGAGAGAGAGCACCAAGACACCTGGGAGCTCTCTGAAGGAGGTCCAAGCTTCAGCAGGTGAGATGGGACAGACTGAGCTCCAACAACTGTTGTCCTGGTTCTTCATTCTGAGATTTATGGGAGAGAAGTAAAAAAAAAAGCCTGTTGAAGAAAACTTAGACTAAATCTTGACATGAGTCTCTAAACAATCTATACAACCTTTAGTCGAGATTTAATCTGACTTTTCTTCAACAGTGATTTTCCATTTGCCAGCTGTGAGAGTGCAGCATGTAGTGGTATACTGCTTACATTATTGTTTAAAAGTGCCCTTTCCCTTCTATCAATCACTTAAAGCTGCCTGAGTGACCCAGCAGCTGGCAGACATTAGGCCTCTGATTAGTTCTCAATCCTGCTGAGTTTCTCCAAAGTGCTGCTGTACTGACAAATTCAAATTTTATTTAAAGCTGAAAAATTCTCAAAAAAGAACAAAAAACAAAAAAGAAAGTCTCATTGACCAGCTGTCTTATGAGTCTGTGAAATTCAGATTTGCATCACTATTTTAGGCTTGTTTTAGTCAAAAGTTGTCAATAAATACATTCAGCTGAAGCATCAGCTCTACATTTTTAAAAATTAGAAATAAATCTGTTTATATCACAAAAAATAATTTGAATTAAACATTTACAAAGACCACAACAGATTTTTGCTCAATATCTGTAAAGGTGACTGAGTTATAACCATTTTTGTGCTTGATGAGAATCAGGTTGACTTCAAAAAGTAATCAGTTGTAGACCATCCATTGTGCTTTCAGAAGTAAAGGTAAATAAAGTATTGTTCTGCAATTTATAGTCTCAAAATTTATTGATTCCCTTAAATGCATCTGGGATTACCTGGACGGGTTCAGAGACAAATTATGGTAAATTGTGGTGTAGAGTCAAATGAAAGAATACAAAGCTACAAAGTTTAATACCTTTACTCAGGTTACATAATGGTCATCTTGTTCTCTGCTGTGTTCAAAATCCAGAAAATCTTTATTTTCAGCTTTAGGACCAACATGGATGGAAAAGTAAAAAAAAAAAAAAACTGAACAGATTGGGCAAACAGCTGATAAAGTTATATAATATGATCAAAACAAAACAATACTGTTCAGGTTTGTGCTGAAATGTGTTAATTTTCAAGTGCTATTTAAATTTTGAATAATAAAAATTGAATATTTAGCTTTCAGATTAAATCCCTCACTTTAAAATATAAGTAATTACAGCCCACAAAGAGAAGAAAATGACATAATTTATTTATTTATTATTTATTTTAGTCATTTTTATCTACAAAGGGGAGAAATTTATGAAAGCTGTATCTGTCAGATTTACCCAGTTGAATTGGGAGTGTACACACCTGCTGCTGCTGTGTTGGAGCTGATCCCGTCCCCCAGTCATCAGACCCACTGCCTGCTGGTCCGAACCTCATCCAGCTGCTGTCCAGAAGCCCCCTCATAATGCTCGGCTGATTCTGGTAGTAACGGAGTGGAAAAATGTGTGTTTGTAAAATAATAGCAGTGTATGTGATCTGTTGCTGCTGCTGAAGGGGAGGGCTGTTATCTAGGGCCAGGGGATGGGTGAGCTGCTGTCCAGTGGTGATTGGTGGGTTGTGTTGGGAGGCTAAGCAGTTTGTCACATGTTCAGACATGCAGCAGAGCGGCAGGCAAATGATGGGATTAACTCTGTGCAGCTGGCTTTTATCACAGTGATAGTGTGTTATATGTGTGTGTGTACGTGGGTGTTTGTGTATGCGCTCACTGGGATGTTGTCTGATGAAGCTACAGACCTTGTTGGGAACTGCTGGTCTAAATGGAATTAAAGCACCAGTAATAACGTGGAAAAATGTAAATGTGGGGTTCTGGTTCGACTGAGTGCAGAGTGTGAGCTCAAGCCATGTCAAAGTTAGGCATGAAGAGGTTAAAGGTCAGGGTTAGAGTTGATGTATGAGTTAGACTGGTTAAAACAATAGGCAGTAAGTACAATGTCTTCACAAAGATAGCTATCAAGGCTGTGTTTGAGTGTGCATGTGTGAGGGTTTTGTGCCAGTCAGTCTTGATTTAATAAAACAGCGGAGCTTGTCTTCACATTAAACCTTTGTCACGTTGAACATACTTGCAGAAAACAAACAATAGAAAAATAGTTGTGACCTCTTTGACATTATGATCACCTGGTGGCCAAGGTGTCGCGCTTACATTTTTCTCATGTCTGTGAGTGTTTGTAGCATTAGCAAAATATCTCATGAACCATTGGATGGATTTGAATTAAAATAGAACTGATTAACTTTTAGAGTCAACCCCATTCAAGATGGCTGCCACATCTAAATCTTAGCAAACACAAAAATAGCCAGAACTCAGCCATTTTTCTAATATATTGAACTAAAATTAGGTGTGGTTGTAGCTGAGAGTCATCCTCAACACGTCTTAATGTTATTTTTGCATGACATTGTGATTAAAACTTTGGCATCACTGTCTCTTAGCAAACTATCTAGACAGATTCAAATGAAACTTTCAGAAAGTAATCACAAAAAGTTACAACAAATTGACATTTGATCTTAAATAAAAACTCTAACATGAAAGGCACCAGGCAATGTGAATTCCTTCAAGGAATGACAGGCCTTTAATTGCGCCTGCATTTATACACCTGTTTGATGCAGTAGGTGTGTTAACATTGTGGAGAGATGAGGTCACCTTGTAGCAACAATAACAATAAAGGGTTGACAAGCAAATCTCACGAACACAAATACTAGTTACTCAAAGTTTTCTCGGGTGGTTCTTTGTCTGACAATGGGAGGATAATGCTTTAATTTTTCATGTTTAAGGCTCAAGGATTATAAAGTCACAGTGAAAAAAAAATTGACTTCCTCAGTTCACATAAAACATTTTGACTGCTTCTAAGTGCAGGCATGTCTAGAGAAAAAGCTCACCTACATGCTGCAGGACTGTCAGTATGTAAACACCTGAAGTCTAGAGAATCAGAGGGATGAGGGTGGTGTGGATTTTCAGTAGCTTTGTTCGCATCAAAAGACAAACAGTCCCAAAGTAGCTGCTGTTGGCATTCAGCTTCCTTAAACATTAAAGAATTGCAGGGGGGAAAAACCCACTCCCAGCTGGTTTTATTAAAATCTATATCTTAGATGAGTCAAGAGGTTTAGTCATACTTTTTTAAAAAGGTGGCTTTTATAGATGTCTGAAATGTTCACAAATTTATCAAAATGTAAGAAAATACATTATTTCCCCTTTTCTAAAGAACCCAAACTCAGTACTTTGTAGAAGCCCACAGCAGTTGCAGCTTTGAGTGTATCTTGCATGAGACAGAGGTGTCAGTCTTCAACAACAAGAAAGGAAAGAAGCTTTATGGATCACTGTCCTGAAGTCTGCCTTAGAGCCTAAAATCTAAAGTGTCTCTGGTTTAAGTCTTTAGTGCTCAAATGTGAAAGATTCTTTTTAAAAAATGGACTCAGCAACTTCAGGTTGTGGTAGTAACTTTTGTATTTGTTTCTCCACATTGTTATTTAAATATACACAAGTTTGAGTACTGTAAATGAAATAAACTGGGCATTCACATATTTATATAGCATGTTTCCACATTTTTAGCAACTTTGATTCTGTGGTTGACTGTTTGGAGTGCACAGTTTAGTTAACTTTCTATATCAAATTTTGCTGCAGTTTATTTTGCAATGATTTAATCTTTGTTTTCTTCTGAGTTCCCAGTTCCCGTGGAAATACTGCCTATTATTAGAGTCTCAGCTGCACCAGATCTGCTTGGAGATCAGATTAACTGGGTTGTAGCACATTTTCTGTCAGCAGAGGGAGAAGTTAAAAGGTTGTAGTTTGTTTGATTCTTCTGCTTTTTGACCAAGACGTTACAGGTTACCATTTAGCACTACTGTTTTAGATTTGTTTTGTTGTTAATAATTTTGTAATTTAGCCTATTTAATTTCTGTTTATCTCCCTCTTGTGTCAAAATGGCCTGATCAGTCACTATAGTAGTTCCACTCTAGTCTCAGTCATCAGGTCAGTGAGTGCTTTAGTTTCCTATGTTGGTACCTGAGTTAAAGACCTCATTATGGGCCCAAAGAGATAGTATTTTTGATTTTTTGCCAATAAATTAGAAGCCATTTTTTAAAATCTTCTGTGTGTCTCTTGCTTGTTTATGTGGTCCCTCACACTGACACAAACCTACAAAATAAGGAAAAGTTCACTGACTCAGCTTTTCTTTTGTTAGACTTATAATGGTTCCTTTTGCAGTTGAAGCCATCTTCTCTTTAGTTTTTCTCCCCTCTTTTTTATTTGTTGAAGTCTGTCTCTTTCCATGCTTGTGCAGATGTCGCCACCATGTCAGTCTTCTTGCCAAACCTGATTTTAGACTCAAGTTGGAAATCTTTTCTTGGTTTTGTCCTCGTCAGTCATCAGATTGCTTCATGTGTTACGTAAAACAAAACTCAGCTTCATGAGAGTTCCTGTTAATCTTGTTCTGCCAGCCAGTCTGTCTACCACTCAACAACCAAGCCTGTCTTTTGGAAAACATTCTTGACGTTCATCCTCTGGCTTTACAAGCTTTGTTTTCTCAAGATAAAGAATTAAAAAATAAATAATGAGAAGATTATGTTGTGAAAATAAGTGGTTCCTGTGTTACACCTGTCAGGACACCTGGAGATGATCTATACTAGTAATAAGTCAATCAGTGATAATGTTCTGTTATGTGACTGATTCTCAGCCTGAGTCATAATGACTGTCCTGATTTCTGATGAAGATGTACCCCTTTTGTTTAACTGGTACATGTATTTCAAAATAATTTCTAGGAATCATAAGAAATGGAGCTTTTCTAAATTGAAATAAATGAAGTAAATGAGTTCAGGCAGACAACTCGAGCTAATGTGATCTCACACTCTTCATATCCTGTCAAGGTTAGCCTCCCAATCTGGGCAGTTTATTGAAGCTGCAAAACCAATGTATCTGCTGCTGCCTGCTAATTTTCAGCCCTTTTTCCACCCTAACATTCCCCTGTGGGCTTTGAGATCAATGACTCCTTCATTGCTCCAAGGCTTGCAGAGAGACATGTCCAGGGAGTGGCGGGGTTGAGATACTATCATCTGTAAGTTGTGCAACATGATCATGATGTGATGGATTTGAAGCCTAGACTCCAAACTCAAACTGCATTTTACTATAAAGACATTTAATAATTCACCTGAGTTGTCTGACTAAAATAAATATATTAACCAGTTACCTTGAGAAATTAAGCTTCACTGTTTCAAGATGACAAACTAAATAACGATATCATGAGAAAATGAGTGTCAATATTTCAAGATAACATAATAAACTAGAAGCACTCAGAGAGTGCAAACCAAGGCCACAGTGTGTTTAAACAATAGTGCGATCATAATCTGGATCACCACCACAATTTAATCCATTGTTTTAAGGGGAAACCCCAACATTTCCTGAAAATTTCCTCCAAATCTGTTCATTAGTTTTTACCTGATCTTTGCTAACAGACAGACAAACCAACGGACACAACCGAAAACATAACTTTGTCGGTGAAGGTAACAAGAGGGTTACATGTAGGAACAGAGACAAGGTTTTAACCAAAGGGTTACCTGTGATCTTGACCTTTGACCTCATAAACCTTGAAATCAACAGTGATCACCCTTGACCCATGAGGTGTCCAGCTGTGCAGTGTAACATTCCTGTTATACAGCTGCAGAGTTAGAGCACGGGCTGATCTGTGACCTTGACCCATGACCTTGAACTTTGACAGAATCACCACCAAAATTTAACCACTTGTTGCTTGTACCATGTTTGACATTTCCTGACCATTTCATGAAAATCCGTTCATACCTATTTAAGTATTCTTGTACACAGGCTAATAGCTAGCTAAATGAGGGCCAGTTAATAAACCAAATATTTTTCAGGCTTAAAAAAACAACTCTTTCTTAAAAACAACATATTGCTGTGAAAGAACACAACCTTAGCTAATATTAATCCTCTACACTTTTGCTTGACACCATTGATTTAGTTTGTCAGTGTTTCACTGTTTTCTCTCCAAACAATGTCTGTGTTACTACACGGATGTACACATGTGGAGTACAGATAGACCGACTGCAGACAGATGATTGATACATTCAGCAGCCTCAGCACCATTGACATACTTATGCTGATTATGTATATTCTATACTCCACACACATACATTGTTGTAGTAATACTGTCATTGTTTGGTTGAGAAAACTTCAACAAACTAAACAAAAGGTGCTGTGTAAAATTATAGAGGTTTAATATTAGCTAATGTTGTGTTCTTTCACACCAGTATCTTATTCATGAGAAAGAGTTGTTTTATAAGCCTGAAAAATGATAAAAACAGGCCCCTGTTTGGCCAGCCATTAGCCCAGCATGAACAAAGACTTTTGCCTTTTTCTCCACACTCCCTGCTCCATGATTGAAAAGGTACTAAATAATAATAGCTATTTGACAGAACATCACTTCAAAGTTGCTTGGACCATCTCTTCAAAGCTGTTGGATCATAGGTTGGGTGAAAAAGTTGGATCCAGTGGTTGAGTTGGAGATGAGCTGTCATTCTTTATATTCCACCATTTTAAGCCAGAAGTTGACCAGATCAGACCTGATTGGACTTCTGCTTTAGGATGTAATAAATAAAGGTAAAAACAACTTGTAAGATGTTTAACCTGGTTAACTTTGTTAATGATTTTAGTTTGCACTACATGGTGAGTTTGGTTTCTTAAACTAACATTAGTTGGTGCCAACTAGCTGATGCTAAGAGCAGTTAGCACCAGCTAGGTAGCACTAACCCAAGTTGGTAGATACATAATAACCCAAATTATGGGTAATTTTTAACTCAACACTTCAGTTGCTTTAAATCAACAAATTAGTCATTTTAACCCAATTTCTGGGAAGAAATGTTAATCTGATATGCTGAATCAAATTAATAACCCAACCCCGCTGGAGTTAAGTCTACCCATGGTTGGCTCAGTCCAAATTTGACCCAGTGCTGGGTTACAAATTGGATTGTTTTTAACCCCACATTTTTCAGTGTGTATATTTTACATGCAAAACAAAACTTTAACAAATGAAAAGCACCTAAAGTTTGTAATTCATAGAGTAATTGAGTAGTTACTAAAAAAGTCTAAAGAATTTGGCTCTAACCTTATTTTTACATCACCAACCAGGAAGTTCAGTCTGGATTTTATTTAAATGACTTAAGTGTTTTTAAAATTGTTAGTAATTTACACTAGCCCCAACTTTCTTTCTTTTAATTGATGGGTTAACTGGATAGATGGATTAATTCAAATTCAATTCAAAGATACTTTATTAATCCCAAAGGGAAACTAAATGTTATTGTATCTCATAATCCTGGTTTTGTTAAAGAGTTGTTATAGATGCTGATGGCTGTGAGCAGGAAGGATCTCTTGTAGCGGTCTGTCCTGATGTGTCCTCAGTCCTGGTGTCCTCAAAGAGCCCCACCAGGTAAGCCTAGCTGGCCTCCTGTGGAGCCATGACGGCTGACCTCTGGAAGCGCAGGTCGGTCTTGAAGTCCTGGTTGATCTCCTGGACCAGGTGCTAGAAGGGCAGCTTCTGGATGAGCTGCTCAGTGGACTTCTGGTAGTGGTGCATTTCCTTGACAACCACGGTACCGATCCTGTAGAGGTGAGGCTTCTTCACTCCGCCGGTCGGGGCGCTCTTGCTGGCAGCTTCGGTGAGGAGCTGCTTCCTGGGAGCTTTCCCTCCGGTGGATTTACGGCCAGTCTGCTTGGTTTTGGCCACGACTGGAGTTCAGGGTTCTTCACATTTAACACTTGTTGTCATGGTTACGCATCATAACAAAATGTCCAAAAGTAAAAAAAAGGTTTCAGTAAAAATCCTTCCAGCTCCACAGCATTCGATACCAGAGGAAATAATGATCCAAAATAAGTGATTTACATCAAGAAAAAAAGAGGAATAACAATTTTAAAAGCAATATCTCTGAGTGAATGTAACAGAGCTACTCCAACATGCAGCCACCTTGAGCGGCGCAAAAACTTTTTTCCTTCAGTGACCCTGAATAGGTAGTAGCTTTTGAGATTAAAGGCATTTGCTATTATATCGATTTGTGTTTATACCTTTTTTTTGTAGAGCCTTTGCATGATCTCCTAAAACATGCAAAGTAAAATGACGATTTCTGATTTCCTTTTTTTATTCCTTCATGTTTATGTTGACAATTGGATTGAATCCATGGGTCAATAAACCAGAATTTCTGTTTTTGATTTTTAGTGATAATTCTTTTTTTCTTTCTGTACTTTGATTCTCAAAGCCAATGGGCATTCCCCCCATTTAATAGGGATGTGTTAGTCTCGTTTCTGTTAGAACATGATAGTTTTCACTTCAAGATACCCAGTTATATGTATTCTGCCACTTCCATACTTCAGGGCATCACACGACTCAGAATATGATGATAAGTTGCAACCTATTTCTGTCTTTAGCAAAGAATAGCAAACAGAGTATTTGCAATAGCTACTCTGCTGCACAATTCCAGATGTTGCTCATAATGATACTGATGGCAACACTGATGAAAGTCCTCCTTTTAGGGCCATAATGCAGCTGTTAAGTTCTAAATCTGCCTGAAACTGACTCAGCAGGATGGTCAGTTCTTTCAACCATGGAGTGTGTGTATGTGTGTGAGGGATGGGGTCAATTTGTGGATGTAGGATTAAGGCTTACTGGTCAGGCGGCTAGCTGAGTGGACAAAAAAAATGGGTATACTTAAGTGGGGCAGAGCATCGTGGAAGAGACAGACATGTCAAGGTACCATCCCTCGTTCTATGAGCAGATCCACTTTCATGACTGACTTTTTATTGCCCTCACCCCCTCAATGTAAACAAATGGAGGGATGGGGGCAAGGTAAGAACTACGAGAATCACCAAGAGTCAACAATTTCTAACAAAATAAAAACACACCTCAGATAATTTTTTTTTAATTTTTTTTATTCAGTTTATTCATTTTCATTTTAAAAAACAAAACATTCACATACAAAAAAAATGCAAATCAAACAAAAAAAAATGAAAGGTAGCAGAAGAAGAAAAAAATCTTATAATATCTGCCCCTATTTAAAAAAAAATAAAATAATAATAATAATAATAATAATAATAGTAATGATAATAATAATAATAATAATATCAATTTCAAAAATGGTAATAATCAAATAACATCAAATAAAACAAAAACGAAAATTCAACTCCTCAAACAGTAACTCCTACAATACAAATTATACAAATTCATAGTTTTTTAACAAATGAACTTTTATCATTCTCTTAAATGAATTAATTGAACCAGCATTTTTATAATCATAATCCAGACCATTCCATAATCTTACTCCTCTGACTGAAGTGCATTTATCCTTCAAGTTTGTTCTAATTTTAGGTTTTATGAATATTTCTAGTCCCTTGAGATTATAATTACTTATTCTCTTAACGAAATTTAATTGAATGTTCATAGGTAATATATTTTTATGAGCCTTATACATAATCTGCAAAACATAATAATCAACCAACTCATAAAATTTTAACAATCCCAATTCCTGAAATAATATATTTGATGGGTGATAGTAATGCTTTCTTGTGATAATTCTTACAGCTCTTTTCTGCAAAATAAAAATAGGATTAGTAATAGTTTTACATGCATTCCCCCAGACTTCTATACAATAAATCAAGTGTGGAACAATTATTGCATTATATAATATAAATAGTGCTTTATCATTAAATATGTCCTTTACTTTATGTAGTACTGCAATAGATCTTGATATTTTTGTTCTTAAATAATCTATATGAGCTCTCCATGTTAACTTTTCATCAATGATGACACCCAGAAACTTCACCTCACTGACTCTACAGATTTCAATACCATCAACTTTAAACGTACCATTGACAGTTCTCTTTTTATTACTGAATATCATATAATTAGTTTTATCTATATTTAACGATAATTTATTAACTTTAAACCAAGTTTGTATTTTTACAAATTCCGTCTGCATCATCTCCAACATCTGTTCTATGTCTTCACCCAAACAAATAAATGTAGTGTCATCAGCAAATAAAACACATTTAAGCAACCCCGACACATTCACCAAGTCATTCACATATAAAATAAATAACTTTGGTCCAAGAACAGAACCCTGAGGAACCCCACATGTGATACCACAGAGTTCAGATCTTATATCATTTATTTGGACAAACTGTTTCCTGTTTGATAAATAACTTGATACCCACTGTAGTACTGGGCCTCTTATGCCATATTTATTCAATTTTTCAAGGAGAATATTGTGATCAATGGTGTCGAATGCCTTCTTTAAATCCACATAAATACTGACACAGCACTGTTTTTGATCAACAGCAGTTGTTATTTGTTCTATTAAGTCCATTAGAGCCATTGATGTAGATTTATTTGCTCTAAAACCATATTGATTGTTATTTAAAATATTTTGTTTATCAATGAACTGGTCTAATCTGGTCACAAACAGTTTTTCCAAAATTTTTGAAAACTGTGGTAACAGGGATATTGGTCTGTAGTTTGTAAACATACATTTTTCACCACTCTTGTAGAGAGGAATTACTTTAGCTGTCTTCATATTATCTGGAAATATTCCAGTTGAAAATGATAAATTACATATATATGTAAACGGCTCAATAACACAACCCATTATTTCCTTCACAAACATCATGTCCATGTCAACCCAGTCTTTAGATCTTTTGTTTGCAAAATTTTTTACAATATTCATAATTTCTTCTTTGTCAGTTCCATCAAGAAAAATACTTTCTGTACAACCCATCACTGTATGACTTACAGTCTTGACTATTGGTATTTTAGCTGCAAGACTTGGGCCAACATTCACAAAATAATTATTAAATTCATTTACAATTTCATGCTGATCATATATTTCATTATCATCTTTAACAAAATATTGTGAAATACCTGATTTTGCTTTATTTTTCAAAACACTATTCATTATTTGCCATGTTGCCTTCATATCACTTTTACTTTTGTCTAATAAATCACTGTAATATTCTTTCTTATGCTTTCTTATAATCCATACTAGCTTGTTTTTATATTTCTTGTATTTATCTTCCGATTCTTTTGTTCTTAATTTCAGGAAGCATGAATACAAGTTATTCTTTTTTTTGCAAGCATTTCTCAACCCTTTTGTCATCCATGGTTTGTCAACGTCTCTCTTTGTGTAATTGTTTTGTACACAATTCTTTTCATATAAAGCACCCAAGATATTCATGAAAATATCATATGCTTTGTTTACATCATTAACATATACATCCTTCCAGTTTTGTTTTCCCAAATCATTCTTTAATTTATCCAAAGCCTTTTTTGATGTATTTATTATTTTTTTCTTGATTGTCACTGCTTTNACAAGACAGAAACCAAGCAAACCAACAAACTAAATAAAAACCATAACACAGAAAAAACCCAAATCACCACAAAACCATTTGGGTGTTTTTGGCTTTTTCTGTGACCCGCCTGATGCGTGACGTCCACTGAGCCACTGAGGTTCAGCAATTCATCAGTGAGTGGATGAATACCAGTACAATATAGTTCAGGTCGTTGGAATTAATTGTTCGAACTGGCCAGAAAATACCACTGGAGTTTCATTTTTTGGCTTCCCGAAAGATAAAAACCTTCCTCAGATTCATAAACTTTGATGTGGGAATTACTATCAGAACTTGGGTTCAGATCACTTCAAAGAGAAGCACCGCTCAGACCCTCACTAATGTGGTGGACTGGCTTCACGCCAAAAAAAACAGGACCTTTTGCCAGCAGCAGTCCTAACTATTTTTAATTTTAAAAGAAAGGGATAGAGCAGAGAACAATGCAACAGAGAAGAAGACGAGAAACAAGAAGTTTCTCATCTCAAGAAAGAGTTTTCATCTCATTCCGGAGATCCAGCTGTCGGTTCAGGTTCATACTGGTATGGATGTATATCCATTACTCCCACAAAATCTTCCAGCATTTTTCATGTTCAAAAAAGGCTTCTTCCATTTCCACTAGTAAACAACCAGACAGGAGTGGTGTTCTTGGTTGGCCTGGGCACAACACACTTTGTTAACCCAGGACAGCAACTCCGCCCCACAAATTACCCACTTTGGAAATTATTGTCTTAAATGCAAAGTTTATCTAACTTTTAGGTTAGAAAAATGGGTCCCTGCAATGTTGTGTGGATGTGTTTGGCTAAATAACATTCATGAAATGTCAATTTTTTGATAGTTCAGCTTTAATACAAGGAAAATGTGTGATTGTAGATGCAGATGGCCACCCATTATGAGCCCGGTTCTGGTTTTGGCTGGTTAAAAAGGGAGTCATTACTAAACGTTGCTCACATGATTTTCAGACATTACCTAGGCATATATAAAAACTTTTTATTTTGTCAATCCCAACACTTTTCTGAAGATCTTCTGAAGATTATCTATCTGCTGATGGGAGAAGTCTTATCTTGTCTGTTAGGTAGTCTTTGAGGATCTACACTCTGTTGAAGTATGCTTTGAGATGGTGTGACCTGTTATTTTGGTTTTCTATAATACCTCTGAAGCAGAGGTACTAATTAAACCTCATTCCTCTTGATGGGTGGATTATTGGAGATAATCCATTGTTATTGTCTTATTTAAAGGTGCTATTCCTCTCTGCATAAAGTTAGGGAGAGTTAACAAATCAAAAGGTCTTCTACCGTTGGAGAGTGCAGATACAAACCATTGCCATTTTTGGTTAGCATTCAGAAAATGTGAATAGAAACCTGTTAATATAAACTATTAATAATAATGACCGAATAAACTCCCTCTAATACAATAAAAGTTTACATGGTCAACTCAAATACTTTTTGTCTGTTTCTAAATAGACTTGATGTCCATTACAGGGGACTGAAACAGCTTTTGTGAATATTGTATAAACTGTCATGGTGTAACTCACCAACAACATCTGGGTTTAATCAGGCTCACAGTAAACTGATGTCTTCCCACTTTACAGTATTTATTATTGTCCAGTAATGAAATCCTCATTCATAAAAGTTGTTCTTCAATCTCTCTAAGTCACAAAAAAAGCTTTCATGTGCTAAGAACATGCAGGTATTATTTTTGCATTTCTGGTTGAATATTGTAATTTTCTACCTGTAATTTCTCAGACAGAAACTCAATCATAAATTTGGCCTTAACTAGCAAACCACTGTCAGATATTTTTGGCCACATTTATAGTAAACATTAATACACATTGTACTGATTCTCTTGCTTGACACCAGAAACAGCCCAATGACTACCTCTCGCCCTTTAAACAGGCAGCCTGACTGATTACCATATTGAAGACACCTGGGATGTTGATTACAGGAAACACCTGTGGACAAATGAGTTTCAGTCTTTAGTAGGGGTACCATCATTTTTGTCAAGGCCAGTTTCATTAGTTTTTTTATATAAATTTCTACTTAACAAAAATTCTAAACTATGACTTATTTTCATCAGTTGAGTTTTAGTATATATTTTTAAAGTTATTTCTTAATTTTAAGTTATTTAAGTGACCTTTGTGAGTTTTTCTTTTTTTAACAAAGGCTACAAACTAATTCGCCCGTGTCTGTAGATAGATAAATAGAAAAGCTCGTTATTATTTCATTATGTACCTATCCATGTGTCGTTTACAAGCCTATTTACAAACTTGGAGGCTTTTATTTTGAAAGTGGACGCAGGTGACGTTTCCCAGGTATATTTTTTTCCACCGCCCCTAGGTAAGTTCCTCGTGCAGCTGTAGTGACTCGTCTCTCCGTCATTGACGGGATGTTTCAGGAGAAACTTGCGAAATGATTTACCGACGAACTCGGCACGTTGTTGTATTAGAGTTACTTTTACAAAACAAACCGATGAGGAACTGAAGTTTATTTGATGATCCTTTGTCTAGATTGACCCACAAGGGGTACAGTTCAAAGGTCAGAGCATGCTGCTGGGTGGTGCGTTCACGGTCCTGTGTCTGCTCAGCGGGGTCTCCTCTGTCGATGGTGAGTCCGGGTTATTTCTCTTTGTGATAAATTAGACTTCACTGTCCATTAAATTAAACTCTTATTGTGTCACAGGTTCGGCCGATATTCCGTTTGGGCACTAGCAGTTAAAGACATTCATATCAAATTAAAAACTAACCATTTAAACAATGTTTTGATACAAATGTCACGTTTTTAAATTCACAGGATAAAGAACGTGGAGTTTAGAGCTGAAACTTTTTACTTTATGATTAAACAATAAAAACTTATTTAAAAACAAGTTAATCTTTAGCAAATTTCAGATAGGCCGAAGTTCAGTCATAAAAACATAAAAGCCACCTATGATAGAAGATGGCCAAGATTTGATCACTTAAGTCATACCTAAATAGAATAGTTTTTAAAAAAAATAATTATTTGAAATGCTGATGTTCAACAACAGAGTTGTTGATGTTCAGGCCCATATAAGTTCCTTTTATTTGGTCCTCCTCATACTTAATCTGATAGAATCTGAATGGTTTTGATGATGTTTCAGAAAGCTTCCCTCCATTTTGAGCTCTGGTGGAGAATGCCCAGCTTTAAGCTTTTCTGGGATCATTATGTTTATCACCTGTGAGTTTTTTACCTACACCTCCATTTTACAAGATGTGGTCACGTGATACAAGGTGTGAATGGTAGAGAAGGAAGTTTAAAAGTTTACGGTGGCCTGTTTGTGTTTAAGCTTTTCAGTATTACATTAAAATCCTCCCTCATTTTGTCCGAATTGTATTGTGATTTTCATTTTTTTATGTAATTTTTTTTTTTGTCAGTTTCAGCCTTAGTTAAAGCTTTGACTGCTCATTCACAAAATATTATTTCCTCATGTTAAATGTGTCTGTTTTAAGTCCTTACAATAATGTTTTAGGGAGCTTTAAGTCTGGTTTTTGACTTTTTATGGGATTTTAATACTAAATTTTAAGTCCAATCAACAGTGATTCAGCACTATGGTCCCAGACCATAGCTCTTCCACCAACATGCTTCACAGTTCATACAGCTTTATAATTAATTTATCTGCCTGGACTTCAATTTAAATGATCAGTTATTTTCCTCAGACTGTAGTGATGGTTTCATGATGTTCATAGGCAGCAAAAGCTTTTTTTCTTACATGCCTAACACGCAGGTCAAATGTTTGCCGTCTCCTTCTGGATCCAGCATTTGCAGTTGGGTAAAGTCACATTTCCACCACTTTGGTCACTATGAAAAGAAGGAGTTTGCTGTGGGTCTTTTGGTACTTGCTTTGGCAGCCATAGTATAAGTGTATGTAACACATGAAAAAATATTAAAACAGTTTAACTATTGTTTTCTTTAAAACCTGGCAGACTGTCTACTTTATAGACCAAACAAGCATAAGCTCTTAGAACCCATGTTTGAATTCATTTTATGATAAGTTTTGTCTAGAAGGAAACATTTGTATTTTAAAATTAGCACTAAGATTAGATGCAATTTAAATCTGTTCCAGACACCCCATAAAAATAAGACTTTCATTTAACTTCTAATACTGTCAACATAAGATGCAATAATAGCCAGACACAGAATCTCAACAGTTCAAAGATGCTGCTTGTATGAAATACAGAGGAAGCACAACCTGCTGTTTGTCTTTAGGCAAACATGAGCCTAATGTATACCTTGAACAACACTTAGCCAAATTTGGACAATTACTATTACACTATTTTAATTTGAAAAGCATAGATTAAATTAATGTAATGTTTTATTCTATCTTCCTGTTCCTGAAGACTCATCTGGGGATGTACATTACAAAGTAGCCTAAGCTTTAAATGTTATGGTGTACTTTATTTATGAATACTTAATACTTCTGCCTATATAAATAAACAATAAATTAAATGAAATGGAAAAAAAAAATGTTTTGGTGGCTGCCAAGGTGGGTACAAAGCTGCCTGATACAGGCACAGAAAAAATATGGTACAAAATGACAAACTATAAAAGTATGATTTGGTGGAGTGTGTGAGTGTCCCGGGGCCTTGTCAGTTTATAAGTAGTATTGTTGGCTAAACAGAACCAATAAAAGGTTTTAATAAAACTTTAGTCATTTAGTAGGTGCTTTTATCCAGACTAACTAATGAGGAAATAAGATGTTTTTTTATTTTTTAAAAAAACCAGAAGAGAAACTGTGATGCCTGTAATAATAATTCTGGGAGATTTTGTGTTCAAGTTTCACATCTTGGGTCAATCCTACTTTCATTGAGTTCTACCAGTGTTTTAATTGGTTTGAGGAACCAAATGATATTTGTCATAGGTGTAATGAAAATGTTATTTAACACTTGAAAATGTTTTACACCGTTATATTTATTTACAGCTTTTAAAACGAGGCTTTTTTGTGTTTTCTGACTGAGACTTGATATCTTTGTGTGTTTTGGCACATGTCGAAAAGTCTTTGTGATCACCATTCCTGCTTTTTTTTTTTTTTGTCTGCAGAGATTATTTGTTGTCTTAGTTTATTTTCTTGTTAGAGTTTTGAAATAACTTTTTATGAGGAACACGACTAACCGGTGTGTCACGGGGATTTGCTCTGCGCTGCTCTCACTAGCACACCCTCTGACTTTCCTTATTGCTTTATCTCCTGGAATTTAACGTGTGACTCAGCAACTGGAAAACAATAAACCTCAAACATTATAAAGCAGAGGTCAGTGTTTGTGGATTTCACTCCTATTTAAGGAACTTGTTCTTGTTGTAACTGACGTTCTTGTTTGCAAAAATTTTTATTAAATTACAACAGAATAGTGATGAATCTCAAACTAAAGCATTTTAGGAGTGCTGTTTGGAAGTTATTTCATTTTTTTTTTTTTTTAAGGTTTTTAAATAAAACTTTTTGGTTTTAGTCTAAAGCTCCCTTCACACTGGATGATGACCCCACTACACTCTCCTCAACCTACACGTGTTAGAACGTGTGAATTGTAGCAAATCTGGAGAAGTTTCTTCACTGTGAAGTAATCGTGACACTGTAAGCTGTCGGTACTTACCAAATAGCCCTCACCACGCTCTGTACACCCACCCAACTTTCTCAAACCACATCATGAACATGTCTGCACTAGATTGTTTCCGTTACCTTATCTTGATCATAGCCAAGGAATGAGACCAGCGTGGCCAGCCCAGATTCAAATTCTGGACGACCAAGCCGTGTCGATTCACACGGGGCCCCATGGCATGGATGCACTATCACCAGGACCCCATACGCTGCCACCACAGTCTCATTACGCACAGTTCATTTTATGCATGCTCAAATCCCCCCACTAATTACCAAACTGCATCACTCAAAACAGGTAGTCTGCTGCATTCCTTGCCTAGATCCTGCTAAGGCCATCCGCGTTCTGATTTTTTAAATTTTATTTTTAAATGTCTTAGTGGGGTCATTGTCCAGTGTGAAGCGGTCATAACTGAGCCAACTTGACATTTGTGTTAAAGAAGTTGTGGTTGAGATTAGTTTGTAGATTATGTGAGGCACACTGTTGCAAAAAATTTTTTTTTTTTTTTTAAAAGCAATGGTTAATGGATTATATATATATATATATATATATATATATATATATATATATATATATATATATATATATATATATA
>NC_051432.1:278677-301811 GCF_001649575.2 Kryptolebias marmoratus
TTTTTTAGAGATGTGAAACACGGGTGGTAAATAAGTTATTGTTATTTTCTGCTTGAGAGCTAAGTATATAAAGTGAGAATGTTGAATTGAATTTATATTGATTTATTTAAAAATAAGAAAGTAGTAAAAAGTTTTACATCAACCTACTCCTTTACATACAGATAACTTTATGTGGGCCAAAATGAATGAATGACTGAATGAATGAATGAATTCCAAGACGACCAATTAATCGAGAAAATAATCGCCTGATTAATCGATTATTGAAATTATCGTTAGTTGCAGCCCTTGTGTGTGTGTATGTATGTATGTGTGTGTGTATATATATATATATATATATGGTTTCCAGAAACCATCTTTTTTTTTAGGTATGAATAGTAAATTAATGCAAATGTGTAAATAAAACAGTAATTTGGAGAAGTTTACTGTTTGACAAAGAAAGATATAGCGGTTTATAAGTATATTCTACAACTTAATATCAAACACTCCAAATAAATACTTTGAGTTTTTTTTTCTATTGTAAATAAACTGCTGTTTTATACTGTGGCGTCCATGGAAAAGCCAAGCTGACAGTGTGCATGTAGCATTTGCTTTGTTGGCGTGGCCCGCCATTTTAGACCTCATAATTGTTTTTCCAGCAGATGTTCAAACAGCAGCAGATGTCAGTGAGAGTAATCACCATTGGCTTTTCAGCAATACTCCATGAAACCTCAGTATAATCTAAAGTTTGTGTTTGGGGGGGGGGCACAATGTGGTGTGTAGTATGAACAAGCTAGTATGGTTTCTATACTCCTTGTATCTGAATTGTGTTTACTAATAAAATATTTAGCCATTTATTGAAGACATAAAATTATCGTACATTATGAGATTATTAGAGTTACTGATCATACATTATACGGACAGCAAGATTCTCATACAAATACGATAATTATCGTACTTTTGGCAAAGCTGTACAAGATTGTTCACGCCCTGGAAAAAAAAAGGTTGACCCTTTCATTGTCACTGTCTATTAGCGCCTGAAATGTAAGAGTTGGCAAACCTGTTTTTAAGAAAACACATCTAAAGTTGATAATAAAGCTAGCACTCAAAGCTACTAGAGGTTGGCTTTGTGTGGTTAAAATAACACACCATGTGACTGCTTTGTGACTTTTTAATTTTTAGAACACGGTGCGTTTTAGATTTTGTAATGCCTGACGACTTAAATGTCAGTGATGACTTGAGCTGAGGTGAATTTTTATTTTATTTTTTAAACAAAGCAAACAAAAATAAAAAGCTCTGGAATGCTGAAGAGCGCTAGTTTACCAGCTGCTGTCAGGACAATTACTGGTCTGTTACTGTCATTGACGTGTGAAGGACTGTTGTAGCCTTACACAATCTTTCAAACGCTGTGTTCCTGTTGAAGTGGGGCTGTTGTTTTGACCGAGTAGAGCTTTGTCTGTACAGGTTTGGTTGGTTTGGATGATAAAAATTTTTAAAATGGAAGATTTTATCAGGGACATCAAAAGCTCAGCTACGCTCCATCTGACCAGATGATGTTTCACTGACTGCTGAGATTTTTGTGGAAACACAAACATGTAAGACTTGAAGAAAATAGTTTAACTTGGCAGTAGAATGAGCCATATGAGTTTGATAGGTACAGTTTGTGATGTTAATAGTAAAACTGCTTCTATAATTTTCCCTTTTTCAGTACAACATTTGGCAAAACATGGCGTTATCACGTAGGATGTTCATTCAGTTTTTAAAAATATGTAGCTGAAAAAATAAATCATATACAGTATGATAGTTATTTCATTTAAGAACCAAATACAAAACAACAAAAAAATGAAATTAAGTTGTAATAAATGGTTATTTAAATTAAAAAAAAAACACATTAGTATATGTCATCTTCAATTCTCTGACAAATGGACTTAATACTGGTCTCATTTTATATCCAGTTTCTATCAGCTGATTTTTACGGTTTCAGCTAAAATCTTTACTGCTGTTTATGGCTATTTGTTTTTCCATTTTATTGTGAAATGTAATGCATTTAGTTGTAAAGAATGTTTGTCTTCCCTCTTTCTGATGTCTCTGTGCTATTAGCATAGAGGTCCCAGGAGGAAAAGTCAATTCTGAGCTGTGTTTATTCAAATGGTTTGAGCTGACTCGGTGTTCAGCTACACGACTATTAAGGGTTTTCATTTCTTTTCTTGTTTGCAGACCCACTTCCAGCAAATGTAACTGTCAGCTGCCAAAATGCAAAAACCACAGTCCGATGGGATTACAGTAAACGGGAACCACACACCATTTTCAGAGTGACCCTCATATTCACGCCAGAGTAAGATTCAGCTACCCTTATACAAGAGTGAAAAACACTTTAATGCTTTTTGTTTCTATTTAAAATCTGCTACAAATTCTGCTTGTCAGTAGAAAGAAACTTGTTCTGCAACTTTATGCTGAAATTATCAATTTTCTTGTATGTATTTTGACTGTGGAATAACAGTGTTTTCTTGCTTTAGTTCCAAGCATGAGGAATACACCACAGATCATCAGTATGATCTCAGCTCGTTGGTCTGGCAGTCAGAGGAACACTACATGTCCTTCCTTTATGTCAGCATCACAGCCATAGAAGGAGGCAACCAGTCCAAACCCGTGTCATCAAATACATTCTCCTTCAACAGTTTAAAGACAGTAGATACAAAATGTAAGTAAAAAAACTTCCTGTATGAATGGTGAATTTCAAGAGTTTGAGTTGATCTTCAACCAGCTTTAAGCCTGCAGAAGATAAAGCACATCATGTTTGCTTAGATGGGATTATGTCAAAGAGATATTATGAGAAATTTAATGTCTGTCTCCCTTCAGGTATTTTAGATTTCCCTCCAGTGAAATTAAATGTGAATGAGACGAAAACTTCAGTGACTTTTGAAAATCCATTCAGCTTTTACAAAGAGCTGAGGTCGACTGTCAAAGGCACTTCCTCTGCATTCCAGTTTGATGTGGCCTCAGATGGACATAACGTAAGTAAGATACAGATGACATCAACTTCTTTAATTCTCATAAATCTCACAAAAAAATTGCCTTCAGCGTTTTGCATTTTTAATGCAAGTTGAATCGAAGGCAATTGGACTTTCTGTTTGATTCTTAAAGACATTCTACTTCTCATTGGAGCAGATTTCTCAGAGCTGAGTCAGTTCATCTTGCTAGGATTACCATGTCCTGAATGACTGAGAAGCTCCACCAACCGTTTTTGTTTCCTTTATGAGGAACAGAACTGTGAGCAAGGATAAATTCATCAGAGCCAAACACTCATATGAAGAATATCATAATGCCAAATATATGAAGTGAAATTCATATAACAATATGCTGTCTATTTTGACAGACGATCTATAAAATTGCAAGTATGACCTACTGCTAGTCTGCTCACTTTTTATGGGTTTTAAGCGGTCACCAAAGTTTGCACAGAAATACAATAACAGTGCTGGTTTATATACCAGATTTACAAAACCCAATAAGATCCCAATATTATTTGAATTTAAACCTGCAGTTTTGATATAAGGTACAGAAAAACTAAATTTAAAATAACTTCTCTTCAACAAAAGTTAATTCAGCAGAGAATACTGTGAATAATCTTTCTGAATATTTTAAACTTGAAAGTGACTTTTTTTTTTCTTTGGAGCTTTTAAATACCTTGATTATTAAAGTAATAGAGATGAATAGTTTTAATCAATAATTTCCTAACAGCCAGGTTCTGTCAGAGATTCGTCCTGTGGGGAGGCTTCAGGGTTACCACTTTACAGGTGGATGCTGTGCTCATTGTTGTTATCGTCTGTGATTTCAGTTTAAAGGAAAATGCACGGTGAAGGACGGCTCCTGCAAACAGGACGTGACGTTCAATGAGGGCAAGGAGAAGTGCGTCACTCTTAAAGGATGGTTATTTTTAAATTCTGGAATGGAGCCAATCTCGTTCAGAAAGACGGAGCGGATCTGTTCGACTGCATCACCTGGTACATCTGAACTGCTCGAGTCTTCTGTGTCTTTTCATGGCAGTCATTTTAGTTTTTCACCGTGAGGGAGTACTTGTGAATATAAAAACCAAATCTATCAACAAGAAGCGTCCAAGTGTTGGTCCAGCTTAATAGAAACATTGAAAAAACAAATATTTTAAATATCACTGCATACTTGATTTCTCATCATTCAGACTTTAAAATCACTTTATGCTTTTCTGTGAAACATATGCAAATAATCAAAGATGACTATTTAATCTGGTTTAAGGACAAGCCTGAACAATTTTAAATCTTCAAATAAGTCACAAAAAAAATTAAACTTTATATATATATATATATATTTTTATCTTTTAGAATTTGCAGATCAAGGTGTGAGTTTGCTTGCTGTCATACTGATGTCCTCCTTTGCTCTCCTAACCTGTGTGGTGGGAATTAGTATCTGCAAGGTTAAAGCTTGGACCATGAAAACGCCGGATCTACCCAAGCCTCTGGTAAGGTGTTCAGCTGGAATGTGGAAAATAAAATAATATTTTTAATAAAGGGCCTAGTATTCAAAGGACATATCGCCTGCTGCTTTTTAAACCAAAGCTAAGATTATTTTATGCTGAGAAATCAAGTTATAACTATTTTATTTAAACATTGAGAATGTCATTGCAATCTCGTGAAATATTCTGGGATGAATCACTCTCAGCTACTACCACATCAAATTTGAGCTCAAGTTCAGTAAAAATGATAGACAATTATAGACATTTGTGTTTTTAAGGTCAATTGGCTGTAGTGACCATCTTGAATTAAATTTCCAGTTGTTAATCTGCTGTAGCTGTGCATCTAGTGATTCTTTCCTGAAAGTTATATCAACATCCATCCAGAGATTCATCAGACATTTTACTAACAGACAGACAGAGTTGACTCAAAAGAGTTAATGACAAAATGACAAAATTTCAAACAATCTTGCATAATATTTGTTGCTCAGAATGTGTTGATGGCTCTCAGTTACTACATCATATTTTTGGTAAATATCTGTAAAACAGTTGCAGCCATTTTTAAACTTTTTTTTAAAATGTCAGTTGGCTGTGGCAGCTATGTTGAAATGAGTTGACTCCATAGTTTAATTGGTTGTAGACGTACACCAATGATTACTTTTTGCAGGTTTCATTAAAATTCAACCAGTGGTTCATGATATTTTGGTAATGGCAACACAGAAACATGACTGTCTGCCTTTGCCTTTCGTCAGCAGTCGATAGTATTATCATTAATAATAAGGATGATGATAAATATGATTGTTTTTACTCTGTGACACACTATGCTGATGATGGTCTCATTGTCACAAACACTTGGCAGGTGGTGCAAACCGATGACACCAAGGTGCTTTGTACTGCTGAGACTGTGATCAGTCCAGTCTCTATGGACAAGCCTTACAAGACCTCAACGATCAAACCTGAGGACAGTTACCCAAAGAGCTATGATGTGAGCAGTAGCAGCCTTGACTCCATCCTTTCTGACAGACCCCTCTACAAGGACAAAGGCAGACAACTGGAGGACAGCAAACAGGAACTGGAAGCTGTGGGTTTGATGGGAACCAGGACAGATGAGGACTCTGTAGACGGCTCGGTGAGGACCGAGTGCGTTTCCCTCAGTTCCCAAGATGAGGAAAGAGAGTCAATGTCACCCTACGACTCCCCCCACTTTGTGATGTTGGATATGGGAGATGGAGACATCATCACTGGTTACACTGGGGAAAAAAGATGACTTTTAAAGAACTTCTTTAAGTGTTCTCGTAGAAGCGGCAAGTTCAAATGCAAGACTAAGCTCAAACATGCCTCAGGGATCACAGTGTCTTAGAGACTAAGATGGTACTCTCAGGGAGTCCACTCGCTCAGGAGAAAGTTCTTCTTTTAAGCTGCCAGGTCAGAAATGTACTGATAAAATTTCTAATTTTACTATCTGAAGTGGCCATGAACCCCTTCTTATAGTTCAAGGAAATTCTTCAAGCTGACTAAAAGCAACATTTAGCCAGGTGGGTTACTGTACATCTACACAAAGCCCTTTTTTACTCCCTGTATGAAAAGAAAGAGGGAAATCAGGTGCCGGTTATCTTCCTGTTGTTTACTTGCTCTCTGTTAAAATGAGACTATGCTCAGCTTCTCCAGAGCCTTTTTATAAGAAACAGTAAAGCTGACTTGTTGAAAGATGGCTGTGTCAAAACTCAGATAGAGCCATTCAGAGGAATCCAAAGGCTTTTTGTTGGTTGTGTGAAGTATTTTTATGCTTTTATATCAGGGGCAGGTCACCCAGCTGCTATCAACTGGTATGTGAATAGCTTTGCTGTGAGTAAATTAGTACCAAGCAGATGAACGCTCAGCAGCTGAAGAGTTGCTGTTGTAGTCGGAGCTGATTATTTGCACTAATCAAAGTAGCTGAAGAGCAGTTCATGGCGGCACGTGTGCTGTGAGCTGTAACCAAATATTTATTTGTTGTAGGGAAATCTTATTTTGTTTTAACTCTACAAGCAAAAACGTATACAAATGTTCCTTGAACTGTCGTAGGACGGCAGCACATTTTGCTGCCTTTAAGACTTGAGCCAAAACACAAACAGCCAGGACAATGGTTTGTGATTAAGTGAGCAGGATTAAAGCCTTGGTTTGACGCGACGGAAAAAGGTTTGAAATTTGCTCACACCCAAAATAATGATCCTGGGAAAGGTGTGACCTGTAAAACTGGCTCTGGGTTCTTTTTCTTTTACTTGTTTTTAGTTCTAGCAGATTAATTTTGTGTACATGATCTGAGCTACTTATTTCTAATTTTGAAGGATATTTTACAATTTAAAAAAAAAAAACAAAAACATGTATTTCTTCAGCTGCTATTACATTAAATTGGTATAAAGAATTCTTAAGCTGTTGCACCCAGTTGACTTTGTTTTACCACCTCACTCACTGACCATGAAAACTGAATTTCTCACACCTAAAAGAGCTTTTACAGCACAGAAAGTCCTTTGAGCTTCCTTCTGCACATCACGCTTGTTTGCATGAGAAGGAATATCAAGATGTTGCTCTGCAGGAAGTTGATCATTATCACTGTGGAAGAAGGTCAGAAGTGACAGTAAATGAAATCTCACACTGCATTGTTTTTAATAAAGCGATATGAAACACATTGACTGATTAGCTGCAAACAGGCTAAAATGTTCCATCAGAAATCAGGTTTCAGGCCAGTCTGACCTGAGCCTAAAGGCCTGAGCTGCTTTACTGGATATGAAATTTATTTTTGCTCTTTGTTCGTAATTCACCATTTTTAGATAACTGAAGAAAATTTCTCTTCAACCTTAAGAGTCAATCAGGATCCGTTTAGTCCTTGTGTTTGGGTCAGATCTCATCTCTTCTGTTTTAGAGAAGTCAAAAATCAGCAGGTCCACTGATCGAACCATCCACAGGTGGTAAAGTGTCAGCACCTAAAGCTTCATGCCTTGAACGTTTGTTCTCAAGTTCAACATCTGCTTCTCCTGTCGGGTTTTTTCCTCCTTGAACGCCATCTTGTTGGCTTTCTTCTCAACTCTTCTCTCCTGAACAAAACAAAGAAACAAAACATTTAAACAGTCCCATCATTCAGGCTTTCGTTTTAATGTCAGTGTGTTCTGTGTGGCTGGGAGTGTTCATGCATCATAAAGATATGAAAGGTACCCTTGGTAAATATTTGATCTTAGTTTATGGTTTTGGCACAATTTATAGAATTACTACATTTAAACTTTGATACCAAATCCTTTAAATGGGAAACTTCTATCATTCGTGATTTTTTTTTTTCTTCCAAATCCAATTCAATTCCTATTATAACACAATAAATGAATGTACAGAGCATTAACAAAACAACAAAATTAAGTTATCTAACAAAAGAAACCAGCAGATTGGGCAGCACAGAGGGGACAGTGGAAAGGAACATTTCATTTACTGGAGTTGTTTTTCTTTTGCTGCTTCCTCCTGCAGGGGTCACCACAGCAAGCAAACTTCACACAAACGTTTTGGCAATACTTTTACACTGGATGTTCTTCCTGACACAACCTGGGCTTGAACCTGCAGCCTCAGGATTATAAGACCTCGACACTGACCACTGAGCTCCCACACACACTTAAACTTCTGAACTAATGCCTCTTTTACACAGACCCTAATTCAGAAGTCCGGCTCTACTCGGCTCGATAAAGAATGCATCGCGTTCACATGGGCCAGTTTGGTCGGAAGCAGAGGAACGCCTCCTCGTGTTGCGGGGGGCGGGGGGCGCTACCAAAACTTAGGGCAAGTTGTGTAAACAACGAAAACGCTGAGGACAACTTTGGCCCTGTGTTGTTGCTGTTTTTTAAACTTATGGGGATTCTCCTGAGACTTCAGGAAGAGAGGTGCAGTGGAAGAAATGCTCTGGATGCCGTGATTGTTGCGCAGAGTAGGACAGCTGTTATCAGCCGGAGATTTCAGGCTTTACAGCACCTTCAGCTGGGGGACAGACGGCAGAAACGTTGCAGGGTAAGCTAACGCTGTTGTTTATATTCCTACTGTTTGCTCTTTATGCTTGCATCTGGTCACACCCACGACCAATGAGTGAACAGGAGCTAAGCTTGTGCCGCCCACGAAGCAGGGCCAACCCGGCTGGCCCGACTCCGAAGCAGGGACCAAAGAAGCAGGGACCGAGTGCGAAAAAATGCAGATGTAAACACTCACAAAGCAAGCCGAGTAGAGTGGAGCCGGGACCGTTAGGGTCCGCGTGAAAGGGGCATAAAAGGGGCAGGCTGTGGATCAGTGGTTAGGGCACTTGAGTTCGATTCCACCAGTGTGCCACTCACTGCCTCAGATGTGCCCCGTCGGTGTAAGAATGGAGTTTAAAGCACTGATAGGCTACAGAATAATTTATTCAGATTAGCTTTGTAGAGATGTAGTAGAGTGCTGTATGAATGTGTGTGGATGGGTAAAGGAGGGCACAGATTGTGATGTAAAGTGCTTTGAGTGACCTGATTGGCTAGAAAGGAGCTATGTAAGTTCAGTCCATTTACCAAATAAAGAGGTGGATTTAGCACAGTTGTTTAAAAATTATTATTTCTCATCAGCGTAGTTTTTACACCTGAACATGTTTTCTGTCAGATGAGAACTTCAGTGCAGGCGTCAAAATATGGGTTCAAGATGCCCACGACTTAGAGAAATTTGTTGTACAGACATTTTGATGTTCAAAACTGCTATTTATATGAAGAAATTGAGACCTGTTGAACATTTTGGAGACTGAATGCTGTTCACCAGCTAGTCTCCGACAGTCACAGCTCAGTGAGATACTGGTTTAAGACCTGCAGTCCTCTTGATGTATTTGATGAATAAAGAAGGTAGGAATAAAAAAAAAACCTTGATTACAATGTGGTCTGTACATTTTCTTGCTCATCTCTGTGAAAGCTCAAGAACCATTCACACAGACTGCAGTCGATTTCGAAGAGCAACATTTCAAAATTCACTTTGATCAACTTTTACTGAGTAAATTTACACACAAAATAAAACAAGTATCTACAAGCTTCCTACAATAACTTTCCAAAAATAATCTGATGTAAATCAATTCAGAATGAGCTGTAATGAAGGTGAATTTTGCTGGTTCTTTTCATCATTTATGACTTTAGAAAACTCAACAACAGGTCAGCAGCTGCAGGAGCTGTTCTCACCTTCCGCTCCTCTTTGATGGCCTGTTTCCTCGCCTTCCTCTCCTCCGCGCTCTCCTCCTTGTTCCGGGGCTGAGTGGAGACGCGCGGCAGGTCCGAGTCGTTGATCCTCGTCATGCGCTCTGCTTGTTTGGCTGTGAGGCCTCTGGAGGGGAGGACGTCCACAGGGACGCCCGTCTTACTGGACACACGGATCGGCTTTGTCTAAGGAAACAAACAAATGTGCTTCAGTGTACTTCGTTACATCCGTCAACTGTGTGTGGATGTTTTCTAAGAAAGCTACAAAGCTGATCATCTTTGAAGGAGTCAATTAAAACTTCTGCACCTAAAAAATGTAGCTTTTCATCAAAAGCAAAGTGATTAAAAAGTGTTTTGCACTTTTTACATTTTTGTTTATTTTTTTACTTTAACAAATAATCATTTCTGAACGTTTAGACACCCTAATAAATTATTTCTAAGCTGAAAACCTTAAGGAGACATCTCAGCTTGCAACTTTAAAATAAATAACTTGTTGCTGAGACAATCAGTCCTGATATCATGTAGGAGTAAAAACTCTTGGCTTTTGTTGAACAGTTCAAAAGGCTGCTTGCTGAACGGAGGAAACAGAAGCAGTAATTATGTTTTCTGAACAATTGGTAGAAAAAGAACAAAAGACCCCCTTTAACTTGCTTTATTTAACTCAATCAGACACTGAAGAGTTGATGTTATTGTCCCATTACCACTGCAGACTTCACACGTTGACACTTTTCAGCCGTTTGTAAATTTCCACAGCTTTTCTGTCCACAATTAGGAGCTATTTTTAGTTCAGGGAGTATTTTGACCTCAAAGGTTTTAACAGAACTTCTTGTTTGCCTCAGCCTGAGTAAAGTATTTAATTTTTGCTAATATATTTGCAGCAATACAATCACATTAGGTTATTTTATTGAAAGTTGTGATATTTTTGTGGAAACCACAGGTGTAGTATGTGTCTGAAACAGATAAACATTGTGTCATAGCTACATTGTGTTTAAACCAAAGCTTAGTGTTCAGCTCTGAATGGTCGTATTTATCCTGAAGAACAAAGAACAGAATGCTCCACCATTAGTTTTTCCTTCTGCTCTTTTTGATGCAAACACCTGCTACATCCATAAATCTGATCTGCTTTAAACCACAGCTTGCTGCATCTTCTCTGACCAGCGTCTGTAGGCAGGACTGTAGTAACAGACTGCTGCGGCTTACATTTTCTTAGCCACTTTGATGTTCTGTAGAAAAAGGTTATGAACAATTATTATCTTGTAGATAGCTTTTTTGGAAAACATCGAGTTTAATTCTAACTGGATTGACAAGCTGACGGAGAGAATTGCTGTCATCTTAAAACGACTCCAATCTACATTTTCCTAGTGGTTCATGTAAACACTTTGATTTAAACCTGAACATTGTTATTATTTCAGAAGACACATTATGACTACCAAATTACAAATACAGGATCCTTTCATTCAGTTGTCTGACCCAATGACCAGAGTCCTCAAGTACAAAGACTTGCAGGAATTTTCTACTCAAAACATTTCTACTTGGCGTACACACGTTTTGTCTGCCTGATCAGTGTGACTAGTCAGGCCAAAGGTTTAGTCAGCTCAATGTGGAAAAATGCTTAGTTTTGAGAAAGTTGGGATTTTATATGTTCTAAAATGTAGTAGAGTCTGGAAACACAAACGTCTGTCCATACTCTGTTATCTTTTTTCCATATTTATCCAGACCTGGAAAATATTAAAACCAAATTCCACACTTTTTAAAGCTGGATAGCAACCTGTAAGAAATTATAAAATGAATAAAATAAATTCTGTGCATTCTGTTTTAAATATATATCTGAGGGAAACCAATGAATCGAGATATATTTGATTCTCTTTCTGACTGGGTTGATGAGCTAACTGCTAGTCTGAGCTCGGCCAAGTCTAAAGTGGACGGCTGTGGTCTTAAAACAACTCTGAATCTCAAATATTTCACAGCAGTACATGTGGACGCTATTTTTTTAAAGCTCTGCATCATCACTAGTTTTTTATTACACAGTTATTTCGGCTAAATATTATGATATTCCTAGAGGTAGTTATTTCAGCCAGCTGTGCTTACAAATAGGTTTCTGTGAAAAAAATCTATGAGGCATTGAGTGACAATGGTCTAATATCCTATAAGACTACAACCATCTGAGATGGCTTTTATAAAATTAGTCCCAATATAGCTTTCCCTTTCATCAGAATTGTCTGTACTAATGGACGGAGATATTTAGGATTCTTGAAGCATTCTTGGTCTACTTGACACCCTCTACTAGTCTCGACTTGTCCAGGAGGCAGATTTGTGACTTGATCCAGCACATTAGGTGGTGTAACACTACACCGTCCAAACACTGAAACAACTCTGAAGCTGAACTCAAAAGTTGGCAGCTTCTCTTAATAAATACATTATCCAAATATTCAATGTGCCCTGAGGTTCCCAAACTCATCAAAAGTGGCAGAGCTAACCCTTCCTGTTACACTGGAGCGGTTTTTAACACTCCACTTGTGGCATGGTTAACCCATTTATGCTGCTTTAAGTGTTTATCTAAACATAGGTACCATTTTATTTTCCATACCTTTGGTGGTTCTTTGATGACTTTGGGTCTATTATACAAGTTGGAATATGTACCTGGAAAAAGACAGACAGATGCGTTTTAGAAATGAAGGTGAGAAGCTAAATACAAATATAACAACAGATTTAACTCTTATTTTACATCCTAAATATCAAACTGATGTCAGGACTCAAGACTTCACAGCTGTGAAAGAAACAGTAGAAAGGAAGCCTCAGACAGTCAGTGTGAAATCTATCAGATGTATTTAAAACATTTCTGAACAGGAAGCAGCAGAATGACAGAGTTACGCATCAATTTTAGATTCGACAGTGAAGGTAATATGATAAGTTAAAAAGACCCTTCACTTCCTGTTTTAAAGAAGAAATGATGAGCTCAGATACAATGGAAGTCAGTGAGAGTTTGGATGTGTGCTCTCTACACAAAACCACGTTTCCTGCAGCAGTGAGACACGCTGGGGAAACAAGACAAAAATGTCTACATTTTGGTGGATAAACTGTAGCAGAAGTATAAAGACTGTGGTAATAAGAAGTGTTTGTTTTGGAAAGTTTAGACAAAGTTTCATTAATCTGTCCAGTGTATCATTAAATATTTTGCTAACAAACAGTTGACTCCAATAGTTTAAAACCGATCTCACTTCATCGGTTTGTACTCTATGGATGTGTTGGGGATCAGTCCCAGCTACAAACGAATCTGAGCTGTCTGTATAACTGAGTCAGTCATTTTTGTGTTTGCTAAGGTCACTTAGCTGTGGAGGCCATCTTGAGTACGACTGACTCAAAAAGTTTATCAGTTGTAAATTAGATGTTCGTCCACTTTCTGAGTGTTCATAAGATCTTTTGCCATCAGACAGACACATGAACACATGCTCACAGAGGCACAGGCAAAAACATTATTGCTACGTCTTTCTGTGACCTGTTTGACCTTTAAATGGTGTTTCTGCTGTGAAGCACTTTATGTCTGAGCTACAGAGCTCCAAAGAGGGCTGGGTTTACTCACTTATTTTACCAAAACCCGACCGCGAGAAAAAGTTTCAGTGTTTATTTATTTATTTAGGCAAATTTTGTCCTCATCATACTACATACTGTTCCTGAAAACCATAGCACACTTTTCCTGATTGAGCTGTATTTCTGTATGGGTTCTTCTAAATGTGTGGGAGGAGTTTTGAATCAAAAATTGTGGCAGAAATGAGTGAATAATACTTTAACACCATTACAAATTTATCAGAAGGGATGTTGCATGACTAAAACTAGAAACATCCAACACAAGCAATAAACCTTGAAATGTACTCACTTCTAGCTTAGAAGTGATTTCTTCCCACACCGACTTTAAATTTTAACCTTCGGTTCTGAATAAAAGGTCTGGTCAAACCTTTGGGAATGAATGAAACTTTTATCTGTTTATCAAATCCATTTTTCTTTTAACCGTTTGAATAAACCTTGAGCCAGAGTCATAAAGATGTGAATTAAAATGAAAAAGTTCCCATTTGTCCACTGATTTTTTACTTTACTCAGTAGTTGAAAATTGAAAAAGGTTTTGTTAATATTAACGAGTTTTAATGTTTCATCTGAATTACAGTTTAAAGAAAAATATAAAATTACTGTCAGAGCAAAGTTAAATAACTTTAACCATGGTTGTTGCTTTAGAAGTTTCATTATTTAGGATTTAATGATTTTTATCCAGAAGCAAGGCTTCAATGTGTGACGTCAAAAACTTGGGTAAGAAAATCAAACCCTGTGAGGGTCGACAGCAGCAGTTCCAGCTACAGACCCGTTACAGGATCATCCCACTGACTGGAAATAAGACTCACTGATGATGGTTTCACAGTCCCACGTCTCCTGTGGAGCCTCCTCTACAACAACAGTCTCCATCTCCTCTTCCTCTTCCTCCTCCTCCTCCTCCTCCTCCTCCTTCACAACAGGCAGTTCTTTGGGACCCAAATCTTCAGGCTTCAAGGCGCTGATCCACAAACACGACAAACATCACTCAGCTGCTATTTAATCCGATTAAAGCAAACATGGAGCATTATGGGTTTTTATCACAAATAAAGGTTAAAGAAAATGGAAATAAATCTCACTCCTTGGCTTTCTCCTTGAAGTAATCTTTGATGACTTCCTCCAGACGGTGGCTGTCTGGTGCTATGAAGCCTTCCAGCTCTGCGTTGTCCAGAGCGCCGATCTCATCATCATCGAACTGTTCGTAAAACTGAAACGACATCACAGGTGCTGCTGTTAGGCCGTTGTTGCTGTTCAAGCTCTCTGAACTTCTGCTGTTTACTCTGTGCTTTTAGTTTTACATGCTGAGCTGATGTTTCAATGTTACCTTCACATACTCATGATTTTAATTATAGACCTTTTTTATTTAGTTTTTCTGAATGGACATGATGTCAAACATCATCATGTTATCAGATGTCAGCAGCTATAAAAACAGAATCAAATTAACTCTAAGAGGGAAAAATAAAAAAAACCTATTATTTTTGTTATTTAAACATTCTCATCGGACACCTGTTTGAAACACCAGCTGTCAATCTGACATTAGCTTCAGTCAGTGGGAATATCAGCTGAGAGAAGAAAAACAGGAATCTTTGAAAGTCTCAGCTTCACAACATGTTGCTGAGTCTGACTGAAGACGGTTTATGGGTTACTGAATCTTAATCCTGGATCCTAAAAACTTAAATCTTAATCTTGGTTAAAAAAAGTTAGACAGCAGTTTTTAAAAAGCTGGGACTCATCAGTCTCCAACAAATCATAAAAATATAAGGAAAACAAAAAAGAAGCTGTGATGAAAGGCAAATATCTAAAATTATAAACAGTAACTTTTGCACAAACAACCTTTATGTTTCTAAGCACCTTTGATTCCAATGGCTTATTTTTTTGTTCTTGTTATATTATTATAAATCACCTGCAGCTTTGTCACAGTGCAGAAGGAGTGCTGGTTGAAAACACCAGTCAGTAAAGATAATGTGACTCCTCTGCAGTGAGGGGAGCAGTGTTAGCACTCCTTCCTGTGACCGCTCTGCCTCACTGCAGACACGAGCGCTGCGCTGCTGGATCGAACAAAAATAATGACCAGAGCCCTCATGTACACAGTGTGTTTGCACAAGAAAGTGGTCTTCGTCCTTTTCCACACAAAAAGTTCAGATGTATAATAATAATGTAATGTAATAATGAAACGACGTGGAAACGTGCAGTCTCACAACAACTTCACAGCTGGCATACGCACGTTTCAACAGGTTTTGGTCTGTTGGCGACACTTAGAGGCTCTGCAGGGAAACTGTTCACGATGTGAAAACAGGTATTCAACACACCTGAGGGTGGAACTACAAGGGAACATGTCCCACTTCACCAGTTAGAGATTTTAGGATGTGTTTGAGCGTGGCTACATCACCATGGTAACAGAGTTTCAGTTAACTGTCAGCACAAAACACAACCCGTTCACTGACTCTGGTCTTAATATCTCAGATAGAAAAATAAGACTGAAAAATCATTTATGTTTCACTATAGTTCTGCCTGGTGCAGCAACATTTAATGCCAAATAATAATAAATAAAATATTACACCTTCATCCTAAGGCAGTCAGTTTCCAGCATTTAAACGTTGATTAAATTATTAAATGTAGGCATTTTAACTGGGTGAGTTTATCCACAGTTTTTCTTCAAGGATAAAATTTGATCCTCCAATTTATTAAATATATCAGCTAAGAATGCTAATTTAAGGTAAAAATCTTCCTATTTCACCAGATCTTTTTGTAATTCACTTGCACAAGTTTCAGTATAAGAAATGGCTGAAAATAAGTTTGAAAACTTAAATAAACTATAAGCAAAGTGTCAGTATATTTCCCTGCTGTGTGCCACTAAGAAGCTGCAGTTAATCTGCAATAAGCTACACGGCTTCATCAGAAACATACTGTATGTTTCTCGTTCAAGATGTAGAAATGGGCTGTTTCATATTTTGCTGGATTTGCACAGATGTCTATTAAACACAACAGGATGTATTCTTGATTTAGGCACATGCCATGTTTTAGTAGAAAATCTATGTGAGTCTTTGTACCCGAGTCCCCTGGGCCCTTATGGTGTATGCTTAAATCAAAAACTGGCAAAAGCACAAAAACAAACATGTATGAAACTGTGTGTACGTATGAATTCAAGCACATTTCCTTTGTGCATTCAGATCAATGTGGAACTGAGCGTCTCCGTTTAAATATCCAAATATGTCCTGCATGCGTGATTTTCCCTCTCTGCGATCACAAATCATGTCTACTTGCGGGAAAAAGGGGTTTTTCATGGAATGTGAGTTAAAGGAGCTTTTAAATAAAGTGGCATGGCATAAAAACATTGTATTTGGCACATTGTCCCCTGACATTAGCACAGAGCGCAAGAGTGACAGAGTATGTGAAACCTCAGTAGTCAAAGCAGCACACACAGTCAGAAATAAAGGTGGAAGTGAAGCGAAAGATGGCTGCCTGTCGCCTTTCATCCAATGTCAGACACCACCTACATGGACTACACACACCATTACTGTAAATAAATGGAGTAAACCAGAAGCACACTTCAGTAATCAACCCGATCTGGTTCTGATGGAGTCGTGTTGCACAATCCTTCCTTTTTTTAAGCTTATTGGAGTCTAACTGCAGAAAATATGCTTTATTATGAGTGGATTCAAGTTTACAAACTTAGTTATCAACTATTTCTTATGTTGAAAACTATAAATTCATGCCTAAATTAAAAAATACTGACCCTGAGCAGAACTACGATGAAGTATAAATGTTACTGCAGACACATGGATTATCTGGGATATTATTATATACAGAATCAGTTAACAGGTTAAGCTTAGACAGTTAACCAAACTGTTACCATGGTGATTTAACTAAAACATATCTTTGACACTGAAAACTGTGACTTTCAGTTCAACACAGCGATCAAATCAGGAAATCTTGCGTTGTATACCCTTTCAGGTGTGTCCAATAATCCCAGCATGTCCTCTAAAGGCCCCCACATACTTGGGCGTACTTCACTGCGCGGAGGTCCGCGATTACTTGAGCCAGACTCAACCATGGACATAAATCTTTAGACATCTGTATGATGTCTATGGACTCAACACGGACAGGAAGTGGACAGTACATTGTTGATACATCAGAACTTCTGTGTGGAAAAGGGCATGTGTCACTTTTTGTACTCGAGAGCCCTGTAGTCAGGTCAGATTGGTGTAACCTGCTGCAGCCTCGTCTCATATCTGCAGTAGTAAACAAGAGGATGGGTTGAGTATTGATGAAGGCTTTTAACTGTAGGTTCACCTTTTCGAAGCGGTCATCCAGCAGGGTGAGCTGCCCATTCCTCCTCATGACAGAAGAAGACAGAGAGTACTCGGTGAAGCGACTCTTCGTCTCCTCGTTCATGAACAGAAACTCGCGATCCTCTCCTTCAACATGCTCGTCACCTGAAAAACCTCCCTCGGAGTCAAAGTCGCCTTCCTCGTCTGTGTCCTCCCACTCATCATCGTCGTTTTCCCTGTCAAGTTACACACAAACCAAAACTTAGCAGTGATAGATTATTTGAAACCATACTGGAAAAAAACCAACATTTTAACCACACTTTCATATGCAGTTCATTACTACATCAATAGAATATCATTAAAAACAAAAATTAACCACTACAAAAAGACTTCAATTTTTTTTTAAAAAAGCTCTCATAGTGAGACCTTTATTATACAGCACAGTGTTTGTGTTACTTAATCTAAAAAAAAACAAAAAAACAAGAAGAAACACAGTCGTTCGTTTTACAGGAGAAAAATGAAGAAACCCCAGCTACCCGCTTTGTATTATTATTGAGTTAGTTTACCCTCTAACCACAACACAGACTTTATTTTTTAAAAGTCTGCAAACCTGAGTTTTCTTATAAACCGAAATTGTCCACTGAAATCATTTGAGAGGTTAAAGATTCAAACCATTAAAAAAATAACGATAAAAAGGTTCACTCATCCAGACCTGAGGCATAAAAATAACAAAAACTTCCATAACTGCTATATTTCTGGTCTTACTCTGCATCCAAGGCTCCACCTGCACAGTTTGCTTTCACAATAAAGTCATCCTCCAGGATGTTTTCAGGGTCGTCGTAGTCAAAGTCTTCATCGAGAGCAGCTACAATGTCAGGGTCCATGTCCAGTCGGGGCCCTGCAGGAAAACACACACACAAGTGAGGAAGGAGACATAAGAACTTGGTGGCAGCTGGGGGAGAAGGTAACTTCAAAGAGACAAAACTACGATCATACAGTACTGGCTTCAGTTTAGACCCACCCATGTATTCACACAGATATACATGATATGTTCTACAGGATTTCATACCAGTTGTGTGCAGCCTAAGAGGGAACTGTTGGTGTTCTGATATTACTCAAAATATCTAATAAGTGTCATAAACCACAGAATCCCTCCGATTTACCTGAAACAGGTGCAGCTTTGTTCAGAAGTCCCACCTCTTCTTCAAACTCTGAGGCGAACACTGAAGAGGGCAAGTGGATTGTAGCTTCCTGCGCATCATACAAAGCAAAAATCAGTTTAGAGATCTTTTTTGTATGTTTTCTTCATTTCTTTTAAAACCACAATTTCACCAAAAGCACAAAGCATCGGACAATTCAGCATCACTTTATTAACACATTTGTTCATCAGATATGTAAAGTGAACATAAGTGGGATCAGAGAAGAACAGTAAATTAATCCATTAGGGGTCATGTTTGTTATCCTGCTGAAAGTCAAACTCAATAAATATTAACTATAATATTAAAAATTTTACTTCTATTTCTTACAGTTCAGAGAATGTGTGTAAATATTCATATGGAAGAACAAACTTCCTAAACATAAATAAAACACTTGTGATCATGTTAACAACACTTTTATAGCAAAAACAACAAACGTTCTGATGAAGTTTATCACCAAATTTTTCAAAAATGTTTAACATTTAGTAGTATCATCATGGAGGGGATGAATATTGAAGTCAACTCACAGGCACGTCCTTGCCCACAGTTCTCTCCGCCTCATCCTCATCATCTTCATCTCGGAGCTGAACAGATCTTCCATCCAGGTACAAGGGTTCAGCTGCAACCAGCTCAGAGGGGGCTGCCGCCTCTTTGAGGTGCTGCAGGTAGTCGTAGTCATCGTCAAAGAAAACCCCAAACTGTCTCTGCTCCTCGCGCCTCTTCTCAACATCCACCTGGACAACACAGGAAACACAGTCAAACTTCAAAAATCAGGTGTGGAGCACTAATCCCTCTTTAGATCAACTGAAAGAAGCTGCAGGTAAACATATTTATGCCCCGGCTTTTACCGGCTGCTGAATCTGTACCTTTGAGGCGGGCAGGAGGACGTGCTGCGGAGCGTTCTCATCTGCAGCCAGAGGGTCCCTCTGACTTCTGTGGACAAGGTGAAAGGTCACGGCTTTCTTCTTTTCGATGAACGACTTCTTCTTTCGATGAGGCTGGAAAATATTTATATAGATGGATATAAATAAACCTTCATCTTGAAGCATATTAAATGTCCCCAGACCAAACCAAAAAACAGGTTTAAAACTCCATTACTAACTATGAATGACTAAGTAAATTAGTAAAACTTGTAATGTTTCAGATTTTAAGACTTGATGTTTAGAACAATATTGTTTTTTTAGGTATAAAAATTATATAATTTTGTCACAGAAAACTAAAATCTATCATGACACAGACAACATCATTAAAAATAAAGTTTTATTTTTCCCTCTGAACAAATTTCTGTTTCTGTACTCACAACCAACCTTTGATAATGTCCTTATACAATAAATCCAATGCTCTTTGAATTGTCGTCTAATTTCAGAAAATTCGCAGGGCAATCATTAATAACCCACTTAAATAACATATTAATAATAATATAATAATATTTTATAAAAGTTGAAAAGACAAAAATATGGTTTCTACAACAAGACAGCGAAAGAAAAGAGCAGGGCACTTTTATTGTCCTTTTTTGCCGTTTATTAAAGGTTAAAACGTTCATTGTGTTTTAAAGGTTAAAACACAATGAAAACTGACAACATTAAAACAAGGGTTTAATAAATCTGTTTTAAACCTGTTTGTTATTATCACAAGCTAGCAGCTCTAAGCTAACACGGTTAGCTTAGTTTGAAAATGTTACCTTACCATTTTGTAGTAATTCTGACGATGCTTCTACAGGTAAAAATGTAAGGAAAACGTGGACTTTCTCGGGTACCTGTTAGAACTATATTCTAATAAATCTCAAACTTAGTGCTACTAATGTTTACCCACGCTGAATCCACCTCGGCTAAAGCTAATATTGGATCATCGGCTAGGAAAAAGTGGGCGGAGTAGTCTGCTGTGATTGGTGGATACGGTCAGAAAAGGCGTAAGTCTGGAGAGGGCTCGACTCTGATTGGTAGATAAAGTAAGAAGAGGTTGCGCCTGTGATCTCAGCTGGTCCAATCTGGCACCACCAGCCTTCACCATGCTGCTGCTGCTGCTTCTCGGCGTTTATTTAATGTTGGGAAACCAAACTGTTTGAGCCGTACCGCCACCACCTGGAGGGCAGGCGTAATGTACGACCCCTGATTATTTCCTCTTCTTCTTCTTCTTTTGTGTAATGTAAAATCTTGTGATGCTTCATGAACCACCCATGGGTGTATCTCTGATTCTTCTACTATATGACATTATTCTAATATACTTTTCACTTAAAGCTCCTTATTTCTTTTTTAATTAACTGTATATTAAAAGTTGATGACCTGAAACATTGAAAGTGTGACAGAAAAGCAAAATCATAAGAAATCTGTAAGGGGCAAATAATTTTTCACAGCTCTGTAGCTTCATCCTGCAGCTTCTCTTTTATTTGGTAATTAGCTTTGTTACGGAGACAAGACTACATTCCCTGCACCTGACCTGCAGCCTAGGTTTCCTCATGGGATCTTTTATTCACTGAATGCCACTGTTTGTTATTACTCCCACCTTATAAGGTGAGATGAAAGGTTTGCAGCCAGACTGAATATTTGCTTGACTGATCAATTCGGGGCAGAATTAAAATCACTCATAAGCTATATGCCTGACACCAGCTTGTCCATAAAATGCATAGGAACCACACACATTTGAAGTTTAAAGCTTTTTAACTGCAGCAGCTTTGAATCTATACATTTATGTGCCTTTGGAGTTAACTTTTTCTGCCTGTTAGCAAAATATCTCATGAACCAGTAAACAAATTGGAATAGATTTTCCAGGAAATAATCACTGGATATACTGTACCTCTCATACTGATTAACTTTTGGAGCCAACTGACCCTGAAAAACAAATTTTACTAAAATATAAGACAAAAAAGGTTTTCAATCACTTTACAGAACTGTCAACAATACTAAAGCAAACACTTCAGAAAAAGATCCATAATATACATCAAGTATACATTTAAAAATGTACGAAATGAGTAGTGAAAGCACAACAGTAGCCTGATACCAGACAGAAATGCCACATGGTTAAACAGAAGCTGTCAAACTCTGTAGAGTGGGCATTTACAGTCAAACAGTTCATTTCAAGTTGTAGAGTCAAGCTGCACTTCAAACTTCTGGCCACCATAGAGGACTGTGCTGAAAAGCTTTGAGTAATAAACCCTTTTCGATACAAGCTTCAGAAAGCTTCATTTGGGCATCCTCTTTGAAAAGAAGGGCACTGACCAGCTTAAGCAGTTTTTTTAAACAAAGTTTCCCTGCAGCAGCTTATTTCAGGGAGTAATCACGCAGCAAAGCCACGAGCAGGAACAAACTGAAATACTGGAACACAATGACTCTAAAACAGAAGAGGGAACAGAGGAATCTGAAAAACAGGTGTTATAGGGAGATTATAGTAGTTAAGCGTCTGATCCATACTCCTATCTGGAAGGTGGCGGTAATGCACCTATTAGTTGTTTGCCAACCTCCATAAAAAAAGAGAAGAAGAAGAAGAAGGAATCTGAAAATCATCTGAGCAGAGAAGACTCCTGGAAGGGGTGATTACTGAGTGCAGGCAGGTGAGCTGACTGCAGATTGGAGACAGGTGAGTGGACAACAAGGAAGGCTGAGGGGAAAAAATGACATTATGGACACAAAGATGATTTTCAACACAACTGCAGATACTCTGTTGTTGATGTACAGCTGTATCTTTCTGACATCATGTCAAGAACACAGGGTCTTTTGGAATATTGGAAAAATAAGAAATACACTTATCTGCACCTCTACAAACTTGGAATGATTTTTTTCTGCACTGTGTGAAAGAGTTTTTCTCTAAATCAAAATAACTGGTTTCAAAATTGCCTTGGGCTCAACATGCTGCAAAAACGTCTGATCCTCAACAACTACACAAGCACTCTAATGTTCACAACAATTTTTATGTCCTGAATGATTTTTACAAAACTTTCCCTTCAATTTTACATTTTCACTTAGAATTACTTACAAAAACAACAACAACAAAACAATTATTGTCAATTCTGCATTTGACAAACTGTATTACTCATTATGTTGGTTACATTCAAATTCATTGGAATACATACACTTCTTTTTTATTAAGTAAATATTTTATTTAATCATTTGGTGTTCACATGTCAGACTGATGAATAGCTCAGTCTCTTCACTTTCTACCCAGGTTGCCTGCAATGACTCCTTATGACCAGCAGATGTTGTCATTGAGTGACACAACACAGTGTCGACACCATCAGGCTGTGCCACACACTCCATGAGGCGTCATCTCCCCATCACTACTTACAGGTGCTGGTCATAAAATTAGAATATCATGAAAAAGTAGATTGATTTCAGTAATTCCATTTAAAAAGTGAAACTTGTATATTATATTCATACATTACATACAAACTCATATATTTCAAATGTTTATTTCGTTTAATTTTGA
>NC_051432.1:303088-306385 GCF_001649575.2 Kryptolebias marmoratus
TTAATTTTCTGATATGATGAATTTGAGATTTTCATTTGTTGTCATTTGTAATCATCAAAATTAAACGAAATAAACATTTGAAATATATGAGTTTGTATGTAATGTATGAATATAATATACAAGTTTCACTTTTTCAATGGAATTACTGAAATCAATCTACTTTTTCATGATATTCTAATTTTATGACCAGCACCTGTATTATTATCATTATAATAAGATGTAGATCAGTGGTTAAAGCAGTTGTCTTCTAATGAGAGAGTTGGAGGTTCAATTCCTGGCAGCAATCACATGTCAAAGTGTCCCTGGGCAAGACACTGAACCCCTCACTACCTCTGATGTGCCCCTCAGTGTCTGATTAGACTCTACAGAATGATTTATTCAGATTAGATTTGTAGAGATTCAGTGCTGTGTGGATGGGTAAATGAAAGCACATATTGTTGGCTAGAAAGGTGCTATAGAAGTACAGTCCATTTATCATTATTAAAAGCTTTGTCAATTTTTACTACATATACAAGGTCTCATATGCAGGGGGGCATCAGATCAAATGTTTGATCAACACACAGTATCTTATACCGGTGGTGTCCAATCCTTATCCTGGAGGGCCACTGTCCTGCATGTTTTTGTTGTTTCTCTGCTGTGACACACCTGATTTGAATGACTGAGTGATTAACAGGTTTGAAGAACTTGAAGACCTGCTGAAGAGCAGAGAAACAACTAAAACATGCAGGATAGTGTTCCTCCAGGACCAGGACTGAAGACGACTGCCTTATAGGGACTTAATAAGTAAAGTACTTAATTTATAAACCCGTTATCAGATCTCAAGAGCTGAAGGTTGAATCTGTTCGATACAGTGACTTTTCATCAAAATCTTCATACATATAAAGAATAGACTGAATTTGCCTTTGGACATTTTAATACAAAACTAAACTCAATGAACAAACACTTAAAAATCAAAATGACAAACAAATAAATTAACACTAAAATCTAGGAATAATATTCTGAAGAATGACTTAAGTCATTTGTGTTATCTGAAAATTATTTAAACAGCTGTCTTCATTGAATATTGATTGAACCAGATATACTAAAATATCAAGCAACTCCTTTGATGATCTAAAAGAGGTCTTTGATTGCAAGATAATTCAAAATAATAAAATCTTTGAACAGAATGTTTGATTAAAACTATAAATGGAAATATATGCACAAAGAATTTAGACTATTTAGATAAATAGTTCACTTTATAACTTCAGGAGGAGGTTAATAATTGCCAGATTGTCAAATTAATCAGGAAGTATCAGATTGGAAATGAAGACTGTTTTACCAGTTTTGCCTCAGTTCTGTATATAATAACCAGACCTGATATTTAGCTCTTTCCTTATCACCAGGATCAGGAGTTTTGAGTACCTTTCTCTGGGGTATTCCCTACAGGTGGCCTGAACCCTGGAGTCAACTGAGGACCAGTTCAGAGCAACAGCTTGTCCAGAAGGTCATCCAGGAGGGTTAACATGATGGAGCTGAGGCAGGTCTGAAGCTGATGAGCAGAAGTCGGCAGGTGATTGTCAAGGTGGAGCAAGACTTTATCTCTTAAAACAGTTTTTTTTTTTCTTTTTTACTGTTTGTCACTCTTTGTCTTTTGTCTGCTGGACTAACAAAACACTTAAAGAAAAAATTTATTTTATTTTTAAATGGGACAAAGACAAAGAGGAAACTTCACGGAAGACAAACACAAGACACATTCAAAAACCAAACTGATTTGTTTGTTGAACAGTGATGAGCCCTTGTTAAGAGCCTCGGTCTCTTCGAGGCCAACATCTACACTCACAGTTCTCATTCTGTTCAAAGGTTCTCCATTGTTCAGTCTCCCATGTAATCACAGTAATAAATGTTAAACAAATTTCTTATTAGATAAACTCACAAAGAAAAATCATAAACATTCATTTTCACATTTCAAAAGAATTCAACAATGACATGAATGTTTTTCGTTTCTGCATAAATCCTGTTTTTAAAGGCCTTGGGAGGATTTAAACATTCTGTCTCTACTTGATTAGATGTCTACGAGCGTGACCTCGAAGAGTACATGTGTCCAACTGTACTAGGAACCATCAGGACAGAATGACCCTTCGTCCGATCACTTACTGAAAGACGACTTTAGGTCAGAGGTCATGGACAGAGGGGGTTGATATTTAAAATCCATGCTGGGAAAAGTAAAAAAGTTTTGGATGGATTATCAGAAAGAAAATGGAGGAATTTCAAGTAAGCAATTTATTAATAAGTCCAAGACTGCCACTGCCAGTTATCTCACCCTGGAGTTTCCCAGAAGCACAGGTAGATATGATGTTAATGGAAAAGAAAAAGGATAAGGCATACAATATCGCTTCACATACAGTGCAGGCATATATAAAGAAAAAAAATTCTACTACAATAAGAAGAAGTCGTAGTCCTCTAAACCACAGTCTGCTGTGATAGACTGCTGTAGGACACTGGGGAAGTTACTGTCAGTGTTTATCAGGGAAAATGGAATCAGAAGAGGAAGAAGCAAGTTTTATTAAATAGAGTACCGGTTTGAAAACCTGTTTTGTTTTTGGTCTGAAGTGACAATAATTGCAAGTTGAATTCAGAGACATTCACAATAATGAATTTTCCCTGATGGTACGTTCAAATTTTAACGAATTAATAAAACAAAACATATACTTGCTTGTAAAATAACCAATTGCATTACCTCAATAAATGCTGCTGTTGCCTCACAATCTTTGAACTGAGAGTACCCAAGATCCCTCATAGTGCAGAGGGCCACTGACACGGAGCGACTCAGTGTTTGAGCAGCTAGGGACACCCTCATCTTGTGGTTTTCAAAGGATACATGCTTGTCTGTAATTTTATTGACAGCATGCAGTCAATGTTTTTGTTTTTTTGCACATTGAGATGATTGATGTACCTCCAGTCGATCTGTCTGGTGGTTGCTGCTATTGGACTACATGCCTGCAGAGTAAGAATGACTCACTTAACAAACAAGTATAAATAGCTAAATGTGGATCATCACATCCAGCCATATCTGTGCAAATGAACACACACACACACACACACAAAGATAACTTGCACAAATGGGTATACAACAATCATCATTTACCTGCAACATATTGTCAACTTTAATCAATCAATCAATCAATCAAATTTTATTTGTATAGCACATTTCAGCAGCAAGGCATTTCAAGGTGCTTTACATAATTAAAAAACAAAATAAAAACAGCATGTGACATTGAATAAACAGTAAGAAAGAGACAAACATCAAAAACCCGCACT
>NC_051432.1:320535-342669 GCF_001649575.2 Kryptolebias marmoratus
GTGAAATTTCCCAAAGAGATTTTACTACAGTTTATGGTATTCTTAAATATTGAAGCCACGCCTCCTCCTTTTTTGTGTTTTCTCTTCTCACTTAAAAAATTGTATGTAGGAGGCGCTGATTCAATTAGTACGATTGCTTCATTAATGTCATTTAGCCATGTTTCTGTCAGAAATAAAACATCAATATTATGCTCGGTGATGAAATCATTAATTAATAGAGCTTTAGCACAGAGAGATCTGGTATTTAAAAGAGCCAGTTTAAGTGACTTGGGGGCTGAAAGTTCTTCAGTCTGAACTTTAGCACGTGGCATGCTTCCATCATTACAAATACCTTCTCACCAGCCACCGGATGTAGAGAACTGGTTTTGAGGGGCTCTCGTGGGTTTCCCTTCAGCTCACACCCAAGTTAGTGACACATGCTGATGTTGGAGGCATGCTCATCCGTTGTTACACATACCATCCGAATTCCCCGTGCATGCAGCTCTTCCAAAGCATGACTGAGAAGGACCCTTTGTGTTCCTGGTGACAGAGACTTCGTCAGGTATAATGCAATGACAGCCTTCCAATGCCCTTGGAGGCCAACCACAAGAGCCTCAGTAGTAACCTCAGTCTCATTGTTTCCATCCCCCAGGTCTAAGCCAGAAAGCGACTGTGTATGTGGATTTTATTGCACATGTTTTCTGATTGCCATTGCATCCAAAATAAGTGCAACAAATCCATATTTAGCCTGGTCTTCCTGTCATCTTCTCTCCAGCATATCCAGCATCATCTTGTTCAAGCCAAGGCTTGTCATCCACTGAACACAGCCACCTGTAAAAATTAGGACAAGCAGCTATTTAACACATTTGCAACAGTAAAGAAAAAAAAAGAAGAAAAAAAAAGTCAATCAGACATTAAGGCTACCTTTGTAATGTATGAGCAATAAGATGTATATGAATTTTAAAGTGCTAATTTTCTCTTACCAGAGTAGAATTCAAGCCTTTCTTTGAGCTCCTCATTAATGATTTTTTTTTTCATTCGAATCCCCCAAAATAGACTTAACTGTGATCTTTGCCCTCTTTTCTCTGGCCATGGTGTTTTTCTTCTCCTGCTCCAGACATTCCACTCTTGCCAAGGCTTCCTTAAGTTTAACTGTGAAAGCAGTAAGAAAGGCTGGCAAGGCATAGCCATGATCTTAGTAGTCAGAGGGATGAACTTCACATACATCACTCTGACACCACTATAGTCCACATTCTGTCCTATAGCAGCAGCACTGTGTGTGTCTGCAGTTGTGTGTATGATTTTATTTGTGAATGTGTTTAATATGAGTGGCAGGAAACAAGTGAGATTTGAATATGGCCATGACCATTATGATATGATGTTTAAAATAGAAGTACTTATATCATTAGGCCAGGATTGCATCCTGAGAGGCCACAGACAAACTAGCTTCAGCTTTTCTTGAGGTTACTGTAGTCCTGCAGTTTTCAAGCTGAAATGAAAAAGCATAATGAAAATGAACTTTACAGTATATAGTTACCTGTTCATATAAACACACGGAGGAACACGTATCTCACCGTGCTTTGTCACTGACTAGAAAATATGTAAATTTATGAACGCTAACGGACTTATAATGATGCACCTACTCTTTGAAGGTGAACCGGGAAGCTAAAAAGTGATGGTATCACACCATCTCTCAGTCGGACAATCTGATTGGACAGTTTGTGTGTTTTGAAGTTTGCGTCATTTATATGTTTGTGACGTTTAACCGTTTGGAGTTCATTCCGCAATTTTCTGCACATGGATACTGTTGTTGCTAAGACTTGTCTGGTGTCTACTTCCAATGACAAGAAAATTTGTTCCCTTTTTCAACAGCAAATCATTTCTTAACCCTGTGATATTGGTTATCGGAATAGGTACATGAATACAATTAACTGGAAAAAGGTTTGGACTCTACCTCACAATTTCTTTGTTACAAATAAAGTGAAAGAAGTGTCTTATAAACTCATCCACAGATGCTACCCTACCAAACAGTATATGTGCAGATAAAAAAAAAGTTGATATAATGTGCTTTTTCTGTGTCGCTCAGGCTAAAGACATGACTCATTTGTTTTGGAACTGTGACTATACCAAAAAACTCTGGGATGATATCAGGAGCCTTATAGTTGTCATCTCCCCACAAACTCTTCTCACTTATGAGACTGCTATCCTTGGCTTTACTGCTTTTGACAAAAAGAACTGTCTCCTTTGTCATTAACCCCATTGTATCCACAAATGCAAGTTTATCAATAACAGTCCTTTATGAAAGACTTGAAGTGGTACTATTAACACATTGTCTCATCCAATAATTCAAAGGCCATAAAAACTGTAAATTTATTACAGAAATTTAATATCTTGTAATCTGTTGTTGTTGGTTTTCTGATCACAGTATGTTTAAAATTCCCCCTGGCATGTTTTTTTTATTATTTTTTCTTTTTCTTTTTTTCCTTTTCTTTCTTGCTCGTCTGTTTTTGCTTTTTTCTTTTTGTTGTTGTTGTTGCTTAAATTTTGTCAATGTTTTGACTTTTGTTAATAAAAAATTATTATTTTTTTTAAATTGTGGCACGTTTGCGCCTGTCGGCCACCGTAGGACAGAACCGACTGAGTGAAACAGACCCCTGCAGGAGGAGGAGGCTGTGTTATACAGAAATACTGTTTCTTCAATTGTAAACCAAATATAAACCACTGGAAGAATGAGTTAGAATCTGGTAAATTTCTTTCCTTTTTGGTTGGTTTTAATTTCTTGGATTAATGCCCTGTTTTTCTGGTAGTTTTTTTTTCCTCTGTTATGTTATGAATTCACCTTTTGCAATTTTATATTGTAAAGAATCGGTACTCTTTTTTTGTTTGTAGTGTAAACTGTTAAAAAAAAGATTATTGTTTAAAAAAAAGGAGGAGGCTGTGCTGCATTCAGGTCCTGTCGAACACACTAGTATATACGTCACTGGGAGGAGGAGGTGCTGCGTTCAGAAACCTGATATCCTCTCCCCCTAAGCTTCTGACCCTGAAAATGTTCTCAGGAACCAGTTTCCTGTAGGTTTTCACAGGAACCCCAGGGAGTGAGAGGAGAGGAGAGGCTCAGCATATTTCTGAGCCTCTTCACAAACCTCCTCCCTGTAGCGAGGGAACAGATGATCCTACCAGACAATGTCTGATGACTTTATGTCCAGCAGGAGAAAATATCCACTCTTCAGAACAAACGGATTCTGGTGACCCTCAGATGACAACAAACAAACACATAAACAAGAAACATTTGTGTGGTTCGAGTCTACATCAAGGTTAAGTAATTGTTGTAACCTTCCTGATTCTGCAAAACACAAAACAGTTCTGTTGATCACTTCCTGCTCTGTCACTGAGAGCTGATCTCATGCTCACTTCTGTGGCAGACAGAGGAAAGAGAAAGTAAAATGTTCTGAAGCAGACCAAACCACGAACATCTGGGCTCAGCTGTAGGAGGAGTCATTCTGCTGCCACATTTACAGCAGGTCACTGATGATGTGTTCATGTTGAATCAGCTGAACACACGAGAAAAAAAACAAACCAAAACAAACACGGACTTACTTCACAGAGCCTGTGGCTTCGTTCTGATTGGTTATTATTTTACAAAGATTAACCTTTGACCAATCGTTTTAGGCGGGTTTCTGTTACCCAGAAGATAAAACAATGCAGCCTGTGATGTGATGAAGTAAAAAAAAAACATCCCTAGTTTCAAACTGAAAGTAACAGATGAAACATGAAGAAAATCTATTTGGTAAAACTCCAACATCTGCAGACACAAACATAAACAGAATTCAGACACAACAATGAAAGGGTTAGCCTTCCTTGAAGGAATGCATATCGCCCACCACTTTTCACGCCAGACTTTTAGATCACTTCATGATGAGAAATGAAAGAGTTGTAGTTGTTTTGGTCAAACCTTGAAAATAACATAAGTACGATCAGTTGGTGCTCAGAGTGTATGTGTTGTCAATGGCTCTCAGCTACTAAAACACCCAATTTTTGCTCAATATCTGTGAAATTGACTGAGTAACAACTATTTTTGTGTTTACTAATGTCAATTAGCTGTGATGGCCATCTTGAATTGGATTGACTCTAAAAGTTAATCAGTTGTAGATGTATATCCAGTGGTTATTTCCTGAAAGTTTCATCAAATTCTGTCTGGTGGTTTATGAGATATTTTGCTAATAGACACATTAGAACACGCACACACACACACACACCAGCACAAGCAAAAACATGATCTGCCTTCACCTTTGTTCGGTGTGTGGTAATGATCTGAGCTGAAGAAACGTTAGTTACGTACAAGTCTGCAGGGGTTTTTTATTATGAAATTCGAGTCAGAGCTGGCTGGTGTTCTCTGCTGAAATTCAAAACTCTCGTCTCTGATTCAGGAACTGGGAGGAGGGTTGTTTACATTTCTAACAGTCACGTTGTGTTCATGAGCTGTCCACGTGAAAGCTGACTAACACACAGCACACACACACACACATACTGGCAAACAAACGCCTGCACACTCAAGCTTTCCATGCTCATATGTAACTGAGCTGCTAACGCTAAAAGAAGCGCAACAGAGGCTAAAATTAGCAAAAAAAAATAAAATTAGGAATGGAAAAGATCTGAATATATTTGTAAATAAAGTTAAATATTTTGAAAAGTATAAAATCTGCAAAAACCAAAAGTCACAGCACTCATATGAACGACTAAATCAGCACAAAGTCTGCAGAAGTAGTTAGATTGCAAAAATGGAAAAATAAACCTAGTAAAACAACAGTTTGAGGCTGAGTCAGTGTTCAGACAACTAGTCAGTCATAAACTAGTTTGACCGTCTGAGATCTGCAGGCTGGCCTGTTGGAGCTCATCATTAATATTTCAGCAGACTCCACCTTTAGAGTTGTCCTGTTTAGTGGCAAAGTCTCTCCTCATTTACCAGAGTGTCCCAAACCAGCGGGGTTTGGGAATTTAGAATGATATCGATGTGGAAGGAAGTAGAAAGCGTCTCAGTCCCAACTTTGTAGACCGGTTTGTTTTTCTAAATAAAAATGCTTAAATGTACCGAAGCACCCCTACAAATGCAGACTGCTCCAAATGCAACATCCTACCATTCAAATAACACTATCAACACAAAAGGTTACAAGAGACAAAAGACAAGAAAATGTTCCACTTTTTATTGAGTGTAATAATGGAAAACATGCTGGAAAAAAAATAAATCACTAAATTGGGATTATTTGTTCCAGTGTCTTTCAATAACAAGTACACATTTTATATTTTTATTTTCTATTCTTAAGTTAGTTATTGTAATTTTTTAAGTTGTACTTTATTTATTTTATTAGTCTATTTAATTTTTTTTTTGGTTATGTGATAGGAAATTAAAAATAAGTTCATCACTAAGTGTAAACTCAGAGTTTTGCCGCCTTTTTGACAAGCTTCAGTCACTAGACCATTCCATTTGTGCCATCACTACGAGGAAGCACAACTTCCAACAGGGGTGGCCAACCTTGGTCCTGGAGTTCCACTATCCTGCTTGTTTTACTTGTTTCCTGCTCCAACACACCTGATTAAGTGCTTAAATTACCTCTGCATGTTCTGCAGAAGCCTGTTAACCACCCATTAATTCAAACCAGGTGTGTTGGAGCAGAGAAACAAGTAAAACATGCAAGATAGTGGCCCTCCAGGACCAGGGTTGGCCACCCCTGACTTAGAAACAAAACAACATTGGAAGCAGGAATGAGACGGGGACATACTGCAGGGAGACGTGGTGCTGACATGAGACAGAACATAACAAACAGAGATACGTGGGAAGTGGAGACACCTGGGCTGATAGCTGACTGAAGACAAGTGAGAGTGGCAGGCTAACTGGAGAAAACAATAATAGTAATAATAATAATGAAAAGAACAAATCCAACAAACTCAAAGAACTACAGAGAGTGAAAAAACAAAGATCATGACAGATTCATACAGCCTCTGAGACGTTACGCTTATTTGTACAAGAGTATAGATGGATGGTTAAAGCAGAGGTTCCACACATCTGTTTCAATAAAACCTGAAAGTCCTCTTTAACACATCCAGGGTTTTATATGTGGGGTTTAAATCATGCATTTGGCTGTTTCTTGTTGTGTCGATTCAGAGTTTTCTGGGGTTTTTTCCCAATGTTTATCATCCGTTTTGGTATCGGAACCAGACAGGATGTCTTCCACAACAGTGGTACCTCCTCTTGAGTCAAGCTAAGGTTGAAGAGGTGCAGAATCCCACAGAGCTGTTCTGCACAGGCCTTCAGGACTCTGGGGCTGACACCATCTGGACCTGCAGCCTTGTTCCGGTTCTGTCTCTCCAGCTGCCTCTTCACTTGACTTCTAGAAACAGAAAAGTTGGAGGGGGAAGCAAAGGGGGCAGCGGCATCTCCTGATTCGGTTGACGACAAACATACATACATCCATCCTTCCATCCTTATTTATCCATTTTCTTTATCTGCTTGATCCTGTTAAATATCACATGGAGCTGTCACCTATCTCCAACAGTCAACATGCACCTACACTCTGCACAGATAGCCAGTCTATCACAGCTCCACATAAAGAAGAATAACCATGACTGACACATAGGTCCAATTTAAAATTGCCAATAGATAACATAAAGGTTCTTGGACTTGAAGGTTAAAAAACCTGGATATGCACAAGGAGAACATCCAAACTCCATGTAGCTGAGTTTCAAAACTAGCTCTTTCTTTCAAGAGTCCTAACCACCTTCTCCCCTGTGTAGCTCCCACTTCAAAATTATTAAGCTTCTTTTAGCTCTTCAAAATATATCTTATAGAGTAAACTTGGTGGTTAAAGTTCAGAAAAATAATTGACCGTCTATTAGAAAACAGTGCTAGTCTGGTTAGTCATTCAGGCACCCCTCAAACTGGATAATGGCCCTCATTAAAATATTAAAAATCAGTCATAATGTGGATGGTCATTGAAGGGTCTTGGTAAGAGCTTCTGTTGCATACTAGGGCTCCTTGATACGTGTGATAAGTGTGATAGGTCAACAGTGGATTGGCGCATGTACCAAACTTAGCCAAGTCATGGTGGTTTATCTGGTGACGCTGTATTGGGGTCCTGGGCGGAGTATGATGGCAGCAGTAGCAGCGTAAGGCCCATGCACACTAACTTGGCTTGGTCTTTGAGAATTTGAAGCAGGACAGGCCACACAGATCTCATGCCAGTCCTCTTTAACACATACAGGATTTTTATATGTGGGATTTAAATCATGCATTTGGCTGTTTCTTGTTGTGTCGATTCAGAGTTTTCTGGGGGGTTTTCCCAATGTTTATCATCCATTTTGTTAAATTGGTTGTAGCATAATTTAAGTCTGTTGCCGTGTCGTTTTAGCACAATAACAACAACAGCAATAGCAGCAACAACAACAACAGCAGCAGCAACTACTCCAATCAGTAGAGAATCTTTAGCCCCAAAACCTCCATTCATGGGTTCTTCTTTAGAGACTCTAGCAGCCTTGGGTTCATTGGCGTTTCCTGCAGATCAGAAACAGGAGTGAACCTCATTTATCAGGCAGGTGAGGACAGAATCTATTGTTTTCCACAGTGTTTTAACTATAAAGTCTTCTGTTTTATGTCAAACTCACCTGAGTCTGTCTCAATGATCAGGTTGGTGGTCTCGGAGTGGGCTCCATCTCTGGTGCTCATCAGAACTCGACATTTATACGTTCCGATGTCTTCTCTGGTGACGTTCTTCAGGACTACAGAGACGTCACCGTCCGTCACAGAGGACACGTCCTTCAGCTCCACTCGACCTTTGAACAACCTGTCCTGGTAATTTTCATACGGGCGCCTGTTCCGGTAGAAGAACACGTAATCTTTTGACTGCAGCTCCAGTTTTGTCCACTCCAGCACAGTGATGGCTGCACCAACAGGAGTGTAACATGGCAGGACGGCATCGTCTCCAGGTTTCACTTTCACTGCAGTTACACAGAAACAAAACGGTCCTTAAACACCTTCAGGGAATAAATGCAGACAATCAGGAATGTTTTGAAGACAACTGTACTTAAGCAAAGGATTCATTTTAGACACAGGTCCAATAATGCAGCGTTCAGTTTACAGTAAATATGAACAGAGTCTGCATGTTTACAACCAGTGAGCCATGCAGCCCGTTTCTGAAAATCATAGCTTATTATTATTTTGTGCAGTGCATATTATTTTGTTGCACACTTTCCACCCACCTCTGCAGCTGAAATTCAGTTTGTCTCACCTTCATATAACAGCAATAATAATAATAACTGCATACAGAGACCACAAATTAAAAAGCATACATAGCAACCAAGCATATGTTTCTTATGACAGACATGAGAAGACAGGAGGAAGAGGATGATGACTCATGGCTGCATATACCATTTCACAGGAACAGCAGCTCAGAACTCACCATCTGACGCAGATACCAGCAGGATGAGCTGACCACATCCAAGAAAACTTAAAAACTTCATGTCTGCGGCTCTTTTTGTCGACAGTTGAAGATCGAAGAAAAACGAAACTGTAGGCGAAACACCACCCTGCCCCTCCTCCTCCTCTTAATTACTTGATTTGTTTACCAGCCAGAACCGAGTCTTTTACAGGGTGGTAGTTTAGATTTCTGCCTTCTGATCACAACACGGAGCGGAACAAATTTATCCTGTAATAAACAAAACAGGATCTACCCGTGTTTCCGTTTCGTTGTAACTCTGTTATCCCATTTTCAACTGATAAGTTAGATTAAAAAAAACAACAAAAAAAAATCTAATTTAATCCCTAACCACAGGAGGTTTGTTTCAGTGTGATTTAAAACACAAATGTGAAATTATTTGACGCGTCTGGTTTACAAAAACAAAAGAGTTCCACTTTTCCCTTACTCGACACCCGTCCGTGAACGCAACACAGGACGGAAGCATCACGTGCTCGTTTCTCCTCTGTTTTACGGACGAACATGAGAAATAAAGTTCGTGTTTTCGGTGAGAAGTGTTTGTAAACGAGTCTGGTTTTGTCAGGTGTTTGCAGTCAAACTGACCTAGCACGGCCCGGCACGGTCCGGGTTTTTGCTCATGCGGGTTTCTTTATCCATCGTATCCTCTCTGAGACCGGAATCAGCCTCTCTTTAAAACGAGGATTCTTGAGAAGCCTCATCACCTTTCTGACGTCCAGGAGGAAATCCAAACAAAACCAATTTAAAATGAATCCTCGGTGGTACAAACCCCCCACAGAAATGAACTTCACAGACTCGAACCCTCCACGGTGTGGGTGATGAAGTACCGGTAGCAGAGACGACCACGTTTTATTAGACTCAGCCTGATGTACGCATGCGCGGGCATTGTCCAATAATATACTGTAGGTTATTAATAATTGCATACGGGAAGTTGAAACTGAAGCAGCACGAGCGCCCTCTAGTGGATGGCTACAGTTCAAATCATGTAAACTGTGGGGATTCCTCGATCCCTACGAGATCTTTAATTGAGAAGAATCTGTCAAACACCAAGACTTCAGGTTTAAAGTTCTTTTATTAAGCAATAACAGTTAAATAAACAAACAATATTGTAAGAGCAATAATGTTCAGAATTCTGGAGACTTAGCCTGACAAGTACCACGGCCCTCGTGCAGAAAAAGTCTGGGGCTTCAGCCCCTCACAAGGCTTTTTAAAGAAATAAAGATACCTTTCTCCCCCCTGTTGCTAAGTGACATCAGGGAGTTAGATAACGAAACACTGAATCAATTCCAGCGTCACAGTTTTGGCTAGCATAACTATATTTTATCTTGACGGATTACAGCTGAACTGCAAACAAATGAGCTTGTGGAAAAAACTCCTTCAAACATCTTTCTTTTTGAGGACTTGAGCAAACATAAAGTTTAACACTTTAACAATCTGAAACTACATAAATATTAAGCAAACCTAATAACTTTTAAATCATGAAACACTTATCAAACAACATCTTGTGATTATATATCAATAAAAATAAGCTATAAAAGATCAAAACCCTTCAAAACCAATGAGACATTTGCTTGATAAAAATAAATAAATAAATGCACTTCAGATATTTTTCCAGGTGTTGACTGGCTCCATGTGCTGGCAGAAGTTATTAAATCTATAAACCTGATTGCTGCATAAATTAAATTAGATTACTATATACTACTACTACTCTTCAATAATTAATAATTAGGCTGTCAGCTCGTAACACAGAAGCACCAGTTTTAGTATTTACCCATGATTCATCTTTTATCTTTTTTCATCACAGTTTTTGTCACACGACTCCTCCCAAAGTTTTGAAAAATACCCAAAGAAAAAAAACGACATCCATACGTGTCCCAATCAGGAATAAAGGGCTCTGACTTCTGGTAGCAAAACATTGTACGATGTAGATGAAATTCACTAAAAACTGTGGAAAATATCCCCACAGACATCAGTTATCTGAATTTCAGATCTTTAGCACTTTTTACACAATTACAGGTTAGGATTGATGATTTTTGGAGATTTTGCCACAGAATGTTTCTCTTTGAATTGAAACTTAAATAAAAATGTTACAAACTCTTTTCAATCCCACAGTTTTAATGCTTCTCTTGTTTCTCTATCCAGCATAATTATTTCTGTCTTCATCCACCCAGTGTGTCTCTCTGCTGTAGGACTGATGATTTTCTCTCAAATCCCCCCAGAGGTCAGAGGTCACACATCTGAACTCTAATTGACTTCCATTGTATTTGAGCTCAGAGTTTACCTTCTCCAAACAGGAAGTGAAGGCTCTTTTTAATTTGTCATATATCCTCCATGAAACCCCGTAGAAACATCAAACTGAACACGTGTGACCATCAGAACCTTCTGTTGCTCCGACTTATAGTTTTCACACAGAGGGCAGGAAAGGGTACGTGTAACAGAGACGCAGAAAGACTGACTGCATATAAGTAATAAGTACACTCACCAGCCACTTTATTAGGTACACCTGTCCAACTGCTCTTTAACGCAAATGTCGAATCAGCCAAACACACAGCAGCAACTCAATGCATTTAGGCATGTAGACATGGCCAAGATGATCGGCTGCAGTTCAAACCGAGCATCAGAATGGGGAAGAAAGGTGATTTAAGTGACTTAGAACGTGGCATGGGTGTTGGTGCCAGACGGGCTGGTCTGAGTATTTCAGAAACTGCTGATCTACTGGGATTTTCACGCACAACCATTTCTAGTTTGCAGAGAATGGTCCGAAAAAGAGAAGATATCCAGTGAGTGGCAGTTCTTTGGGCGCAAATACCTTGTTGATGCCAGAGGTCAGAGGAGAAAGGCCAGACTGGTTTGAGCTGATAGAATTGCAACAGTAACTCAAATAACCACTCGTTACAACCAAGGTATGCAGAACAGCATCTCTGACCGCACAACACGACAAACCTTGAGGCGGGGATGGGCTACAGCAGCATAAGACCACACCGGGTGCCACTCCTGTTAGCTAAGAACAGGAAACTGAGGCTACAATTCACACAGGTTGTGGTATTTTGTGAGTTTGCTTCCTGGTTACCTGTTCCAGTCCTGTTGGCAGACTAACCATCCACAGCTGTGGAGGATCAAGGTCATCAGGATGCTGGGTACTTAAGGCTGCAGTGAGGATCTGATCAGTGCTGGAGCATCACTTGCCTTTGGTAAAGCAACTTGGCCTCTACCAATTTCCGTCTCTCTGTGCCTGCTAATGTTTTTTTGTATCCTCTGTATGCTCTCAGAGTTACCTGCTTCCTGGAATCCTGTCTGGTTTGTGTCATTCGCCACCTTTTGAAGGAGTATCCCGAGAGTCACTCACCTGATTCAGTCTGCGCTGCTTCCTGTCTGCTTCCATCAAGGAACTGACCTGTCAGTGGAGAACCTACCTGTAAATATCTACCTCCACGTTGGAAACCAACTCACCTCACCCTCTCCTCAGTGCAGAGTCCTCCCTGCAAACCAGTAAGAGAGAGATATTCATTATTAAACCTGCAACATTCCCTATACTTACCAAGAACCTTTCCTTCCAGATCCGCACCTCCCTCCCTCCTTGCACTGTAAATAAAATCACTTATCTTTACAGCTGCCTCCTGAGTCTGTCTGTTGCCGAGCTGCTCGCATTTGACAACTCTGTGAAGCCTGACACAGGCTCACCAAAATCGGACAATAAAAGATTGGAAAAACGATGCCTGGTCTGAGTCTCAATTTCTGCTGCTACATTTGGATGGTAGGGTCAGAATTTGGCGTCAACAACATGAAAGCATGGATCTATCCTGCCTCGTATCAACCTTTGGGATGTGGATGTGCAGCCAACAAATCTGCAGCAATTGCGTGATGCTATCATGTCAATATGGACCAGACTCTGAGAAGTGTTTCCAGTACCTTGTTGAATCTATGCCCCGAAGGATGAAGGCAAAAGGGGGTCCGACCCAGTACTAGCAAGATGTATTAAAGTGGCTGGAGAGTGTGTGAGTGTATATGCATATACAAAAATACATTAAAAATTCAAAAATAATAAACATTAATATAAGTAAAAGTTCATGTTATGTGGGTGCATGTGTGCTAGCAAGCCACCTGGAGATGCACAGTTAAAAAAGTGCCGTGAACAGTAGAAGGCCCACCATCTACAGCTCCCAAGAGCAGAAAGGACAGGTGGATCCAGCCCCAGAAGACAGTAGCAGTCCCAGGCAAACAGACACCGGGCACCACCCCAAGGCAGCTGTACGTCCGCACAGAGGTAGGTCGCCAGCGGAGGACAGGGTCAGCAGCCCTGAGGACAAAGAGATACAGGGATAAACACAGGGGACCAGCCCCTCCAACCCAACCATGCCGCCACCTCCCGCCGTGCAGGCTAAGCCCGGGACCTGACCCTCCAACGGCCCGGTGCCCACACCAGCCCCCAGCACACATGGTAGGCACCAGTCCACCGCAGCAGCCGGAACCCAAAAGGACTAAGGTGAAAGGGCATATATAGCCAACCCCCCTGAGGGGTCTAGACGAAGGGGACACTCATCGGAGCCCAGTGCAGCCCCCGGGACCCCAGCCAAGCCCAGCCAACCCCTAGGATCCATAGACCACTCAGTGGGAGTCCACCACTCTGGGATGTGGTCCGGGCAAACACGGACAACCCTGCATCAAGGGAGCAGCAACCCACAGGCAGCCCCCCAATGACGCCGTCAGAGACCCCCAGCCACCCCCAAAACCCTAGCCCCTGGTGAACCAGTGCAGGCACCAGGATGGGAGCAAGAAGGGGAAACTGCCCCCCAAGCCCAGCCCATGCTCTCTTCAGAACATTAACTGCACAGTCAGTCACCAGACTTTGGGTTGTAATTTTCACCAGGAGCTAAATTAACCACATCCATCAAATTTTCTTGTCCTTTGGGAAGCTGAAGAATGACTCAGCTGTTGTAGTTTTGGATCAATTTACACAGTTATTTGTAACCATTTTACCCTCATACTATTCTCATTTTCTATTTACTGCCTTGTTCGCTTTCCCGTGTTTGGCTCTTAATATGTCACACTTCAGAGTGATCACGGAGATTGCCAAAGAGACCCTAATATTTTTTTTGATTTTTGATTATTAATTTTAAATTAGTGTAATTTTTTTTTTTTAAATGAGAGACTCTGAAAACAAGCACCTTTCATGACTCTTTTGATTTACAGTATGTTTGCTTCAAAATACTTTTAATTTCACCTTCAAGTACCTTAAATTTGTCTTAACTCTATTGTTTGTTTTTTTTATGTCTGGTTTTGCGAATTATTTTTCTTCCTTAAAGCGTCTCTGATTTTGTTTTGCACGGTGATACTCTAACATACATACTACTGCATATCTGAACTACATGACTAAAATCTATGTGGGTTATTTCCTGTGAAGCGAAGAAACCACACACCCAATAAACACAGCTGCCTGCAGGGCAAAATGAGGAGGAGGTCTAACTTCTGTGATGGAACAAAAAGAAATGTCTTCATGTGAATTTTCATTGTTGAACAATGAGTCAACCATCCCCTCTGTGGCTGATCTGTAAGTACAACATGTATTATCTACATTTTATTGTTTTTATTTACCAAAGACATGAGCTGGGCTTTAAGTGCTGCAGAGAAAACTACAATAAGGGAAATTATTCAGACTTTACCTAAAACACAAATTTATTCCACAGATTCTTTTTTGGACTTAAGGCTGCAGTTTAGCTGCCTTGTCTTAAAAATATTATTTTAACATTTTATCTTTTTAAAAATAATTATGAAGCCGTCAGAGACCCCCAGCCACCCAATTATGTTGCAGACAAATTGTGGTAAACTGAATGTTTTAACTACTTCCAGGGAGAATAGTTTTACTTAATGAAAGTTATTTAATATTTACAAACATTTCAACCATCACCTCTGGTCCTGAGGTTTGGATCAGGATTGAAAGAACCTGATCCTGGATCCAAACAGCTAAAATGAGCTGAGGCTGAGCCCGGCCACCTGGACTAAATCTTAGAGATATGGTGAGGATCTCCATTATCTAGGGGAGCTCGGAATAGAGCTGCTGCTCCTCCTTATCAAAAGAATCACTTATCATTAGAAGTTTAATATAAAATCTCATTCAGATGTTCCAGCTTGTAAATTGTCTGATTTTAGATGTTCTGGAACCAGTAGAGGTGTTAAAGTCTTTGAAATGAAAGTCTTTTGTGAAAATGAAAGTCCTATCTCAACCAGCAGAGCTTCCGCCACAAACTTAAAACCAGCAAATACATTTTAAAGACTAGTTTTCATCATTTGAATAGGACAGAATCATCTTTATTGGCTTTATTGGCTTGTATACAATGGAACTGTCATGATTTGGTGTTCTTCAAGTTTATTTTTGTATTAGGTTTTTTGTTTCTTTATTTCTGTTATTTTGTTCATGTGTTTTAGTTTTAATCCCTGTGCCCTTTGTGCTCCCTGCAATCACTCACCTTTCCTTTGCTCAGTTCCTGTCAGCCTGCCTTAACCACCGACGCCTGTCCCTCGTTCCTAATCAGTCACATGTGTTCACTTTCAGATCATCCTCAGCTTTTAGAACCTGTTCATCTCCTTCACTTCTCTGCTGGTTCGTTGTCACTCTCATGTTCTGTCTGGTTCTCCTCGTGTCTTGCCCTTGTGTCCTTGTAACCCTGAGGTTTTGTACATTTTTGCTATTTAGTTTTAGTTGCTGCCTCATCAGCCATTTGTTTTGATTTATTTTGTAAATAAATTAGTTTTCTTTAAAAGAATGAGTCTACTTTGATGATTCTAAAACATCTGTGAAAAGTAGTCCAAAAAAATGGATTGATCCCTAAACAATAATGAGTGAAAGACAATCAAAACTGAGAAATTATAAAAAAAAATTACTTCCACTCATGGGTGTCATAGAAATAAAGACTTCCTATAAAAAAATCTAAAACTGAATGGATTTTGATAAAAAAGAAAAACTTTGCCTTTTAATTAAAACAGTCCTATCATTAGAAATCAGCACCACAGCAGTCTTTCATTTATCACAGCAGTACAAATAAAGGATATTTCACTTTTTTCCGTGACATCATGTACAGAAGCACCCTGACTTTTGTTCGAGACAAACGTGAATTTTAAAGTTTTAATTCTTGAACTGGTGTTTGTTTTGTCTTTAGTGCTGGCTTCAGGATTTTTCAGTGCAACAAACCCAGGTCAGTGAATGCATCACAAAACACACTTCTACTGTTAGAAACTACAAGGAGTCTATCACCTACTGTCCTTGAAATATATACTTTAGGACCACAAACCTCACACAACAAGATACTTTTAGAATTTATTTATTAATCTCTCTGATCAGAGTGTAAAGTAAAGGTTTATTTGTACAGCACATTTCAGCAGCAAGGCATTGAAAGTGCTTTACATAATAAAAACATCAGTAGAATTACATTACAATCATAAAAACACGTCATTACGATCATCCAAAAAAAAAAAATCATAAAAATTATTGAGCAGATACACTTGGTAATTATAAGGAGATGGTCTATATGTAATAAGATATTTTGTTCAGAGCAATTGAATTTGTTTGTGGACTACTAATCAAAGGCAGCTCTAAACAGGTGAGTTTTCAGCCTTGATTTAAAGGAATTTAGTGTTTCGGCTGTTTTGCAGTTTTCAGGGAGTTTGTTTCAGATTGATGGTGCATAGAAACTGAAAGCTGCTTCTCCATGTTTGGTTCTGGTTCTGGGGATACAAAGTAGACCAGAACCAGAAGATCTGAGTGGTCTGGAAGGTTGATACGACAATAGTAAGTCTTTAATGTATTGTGGTGCTAGACCGTTCAGTGATTTATAAACTAACAACAGTATTTTAAAGTCTATTCTCTGCACTACAGGGAGCCAGTGTAGGGACTTTAAAACCTTGGTGATGTGCTCTATTTTTCTGGTCTTAGTGAGAACACGAGCAGCAGCTGCAGCTGTCTGATTGATTTTTTAGGCAGACCTGTGAAGACACTGTTGCAGTAATCGAGACGACTAAAGATGAAAGCGTGCATAATTTTCTATAGGTCTTGTTGTGACATTGGTCCTTTAATCCTGGAGATGTTCTTCAGGTGGTAGAAAGCCGACTTCGTAACTGTTTTTATGAGTCCCTTAAGGTTCAGGTCTGAGTCCATTACTACACCCAGGTTTCGGGCCTGATCACTGGTTTTTAGCTGTAATACCTGAAGCTGAGTGCTTACTCTTGATCGTTCCTCTTTAGGTCCAAAGATAATAATTTCAGTCTTCAGTCAGGATTGAACCTTGGGGTACTCCGCATGTGACTTCTGTCCGCTCTGAAGAGAAGTTGCCTATTGATACAAAGAAGTTCCTGTTGTTTAGGTAGGATTTGAACCAGCTGAGTGGTGTGTCTGAGAGTCCGACCCAGCTCTCCAGTCTCTTTAATAATATATTATGGTCAACAGTGTCAAATGCTGCGCTAAGGTCCAGTAGAACCAGCACTGTGGTTCTCCCACAGTCTGTATTCATGTGGACATCATTGAACACTTTGACGAGGGCCGTCTCAGTGCTGTGGTGAGCACGGAAACCAGACTGAAAGATATCAAAGCGGTTGGTCGTTGTTAAGAAGCTATTTAACTGTTGAAATACTGCTTTTTCAATAATTTTGCTGATGAATGGAAGGTTAGAGATTGACCTGTAATTCTGCAGTGATTTATCCAGATTGTTCTTTTTTAACAGAGGTTGTCTGTTCTACAAATAACCATTAATGAGTTTTAAACCTTTAAAACTTAACACGCGTTCACACCTCCTGGTCTTTATTCTCTCACCTAAAGCTGAATGTCACACATCTGCTAACAAAAAAACATTGTATTTTAGGAGCACTGTCTTCCTGACGGTGAACTGTTGGTTATATTTTCTAAAACTTCTTCTCAGCTCGCCTGACTGTGAGTCCCAGCAGATCTCAAATGTTTGAAGGACAATCTTTGTCTCTGAGCTGTGAGGAGGACCACGGCTCTGCTGGATGGACTCTGAGGAGAAACACAACCAGAGAAACCAGAGCTGTGTGTGAAGACTGGGCAGTAACAGCTGGTTCCTTCTGTAATTTATCTGGTATCCTGCCCTCAGACAGTGGAGTGTACTGGTGTGAGTCCAGCTCTGGAGCAGCCAGTAACAGCGTCAACCTGGCTGTCACTAGTAAGTTCAGATTGTGGAGTTAGTGTTGATGAAGCTGCTGCAAATAGATGAAATTATGTAGTTTGTGTTTGTGTTCAGATGGATCAGTGATTCTGCAGAGTCCTGTCCTCCCTGTGACGGAGGGGCATGATGTCACGCTGAGCTGTCAATTAAAGAAACGCTCCAACCTCTCAGCTGATTTCTATAAAGATGGCTCTTTCATCAGGACTGAACCTGCAGGTCACATGACCCTCCACCATGTTTCTAGATCTGATGAAGGTCTCTATAGGTGTAACATCAGTGGTCATGGAGAGTCTGAACCCAGCTGGATCTCTGTCTCAGGTCAGGAGGTCTCTGACTCTCTGCTTCAACCTTCATTGTCACAATAAATAAATAATTAACTTGGTTTATTTCAGAGAAACCCTCCACACATGATGTTCCATACATGATCCCATCTCTTACTTGTGTCGGTGCTGTGGTTTTACTGCTGGTCCTGGTTCTGATGATCAGGGGGTGTGTCTGCAGGAAACCTGAAGGTGAGACACAAACTCTGCAGGTTTAGTTTTTATATTTCAGTCACATGTCCCACAAAAAGTCTCCCTCTTGACTTTCAAAGACTTCTCACTTTCTTGATTTCAAAACTTCACAATAACTCTTATTTCCATTAAACTCAAACTCAAAGCTCTGTCAGGTTGCATGTTATTTAGATCATGTGTGGTTTATAATTTTAGTTTGCTCTGTTTAGCCTCATCTGAAAGCTGAACTGAATTTAAATCTAAAAAAAAAACATTTCAGGAATGTTATATAGTCAAACACATCCACACAACATTCCAGGGACCCATTTATCCGACCTAAAAAGTAAATAAACTGTTTTTAGCATTTAAGACAAAAATTTCCAGAATAGTTCATTTGTGGGGTGGAGTTGCCGTCCTTGGTTCAGGACTAGCGCTATGCCCCGGCAGACCAAGAATTCTGCTACTGTCAGGTTGTTAACTAGTGGAAATGGAAGAAGAAGCCTTTTTTGATCACAAAGAAATGCTGAAAGACTTTGCGAGAGTAATGTATTTACAAGCATATCAGCATGAACCTGAACTGACAGCTCGATCTCTGAAATCAGATGAAAACTCTTCAGGTTTGGATTCTGATGATCACCAAGACCGTCATGGCCGACAAAACACCATGCATAACAACCGAGTTGGGAATGTGGAATGGTGTGAATCGATTACTCCCAGATCATTGTCATGACATCAGCACACGACACAGCAAGTTAACATAAAGACGGCAGGAGAGAGCTAACGTTGTTAACTTGTAAACAACGTGAGCGCACTTCAGAGTAGCGTTTATGAACTCTCACACCAGAGTAAACTAATTAACAGCGGTTTCAGACTATGACATTTGTTTAATCACACATGGATTGTTTATATTTTTTCATCAGTAACAAGCTGCTTTAAATCACAAACTGATCTCAGGTTGTCAGCCTGTGAGCAGCTCAGACCTTTTAATGACAGTGCACGTTCATGTCATATTTAAAGTAAAACTTCTTGTTTCTTGTCTCCTTGTTCGTGGTGATGTCCTCCTCTCCATTTGCCTTTTTTTAAAAATAAAAAATAGTTGGCAAAAAGTCCTGTTCTTTTGGCGTGAAGTCAGCCCACGGCAGTAAGAAGGGTCGGAGCGGTGCTCCTCTTTGAAGTGATCTGATCCCGAGTTCTGATAATATTTCCCACATTGGAGCTTATGGATCCATATCTAAGGAAGGTTTTTACCTTTAGGGAAGCCAAAAAGTGAAACTCCAGTGGTATTTTCTGGCCAGTTCGAAGAATTAATTCCAACGACCTGAACTATAGTGTACCGGTATTCATCCACTCACTGATGAATTGCTGACCACATCATCTCTGTGGACGTCACACATCAAAACAAAAACGCCTGAGTGGTTTCTTCAATGTTTGATATAAAAAATATATAGTATAATTTATTTAATTTTTTTTTTAAATCTTACATTAAGCATATTTTATGATTTTCTTTCAACTAATGTTGGCTTCAAAACTCTTCAGTTCAGCTAGAAGCTCTTATTTAAGTTCTGATAAAATGTTTGTGGTTGAAGTGTCAAAAGGCTCACAGAAGCGTAGCTGCTCTTCAGTTTCCTGTTTTCTTGTAAAATAACCTTTTCTACTTTCATGTTCCACCACAGAAGTCACCAATTATAAGAAATCATTTTCCTTATTTACTTTATGTGAGGATCAGAGTTAAATGTTTGCATAGATTTGTTTATGCTGAAAACATCAGTGTCCAGCTGATATTTAACAGTTAAATTAACAAATGAATAAGGTTCTCTGTAAGCTGCAGAGACTGGAAAACAGATGAGTTTCCTGTGTGTTTACAGATCAGAGAGCCAAATGTTTTCAATGACATTAAATAGTTACAGTAGCAGCTCCTGAGCACAATTTAATTTTCTGAATCAATAACTACATGAATGTTACAGTTTGTGTTACTGTGGTGATTTGGCTTTTTCTGGGTTTTGTTTATGTTTTATTTTTATTTTAGTTCTTCGGTTTTTGTTTCTATTCTGTTATTTGGTTGTATTTGCTTTCCCTCTGTACTTTAAAACCCGGTCATTTCTCTCCATTCCCCGCTGGTCCATTTGACGTTTGTTTGATGTTGTTGGTATGTTTTCGTGCTCCTGGTTTCTGTCTCCGTGCCTGTTCCTGTGTCCGTCGCTCGTGCCGCATGTTCTCGCCCTTGTTGTTTTATTTAGCCTCTGCTGCCACGTCAGCTTTTTGTTTTTGTTTTGTTTATTTTTTACTTTAATAAATTAGTTTATTTAAAAGATGAGTCTGCGCTCTGGGTTTACCATCCCAATTCCTGACAGTTACATTGTCTGTGCTTATTATTTATTGTACTTTTTTGTGCACAAAGTTGTCACCTTTTCTCTCTGGTGTGGATCGAGGTTGTGTCTTGTGAAAACAGTCTGGTCTCATAACTAAACCAGAGAAACCGACTCCTCCACACCCACCCCACCCGAAACTGGAGTATTTCTTGTTTTGAACTGGGTAAATTTAAATAGACAGACAGGTACACAGCTTTCTGGATTATATTTCTATTTTTTTTAAGTAAGACTTCTGAAATAATACTTGGGATTATCAAAGGCAAATGGTGTAAAATCCTCTGCGTAGTAACACCAAAAAAATATAAAACTAAAGAAATTATGCTGGCATGTACATATTGAACTCTGTGATTACAGCCTTAACTTGGCTTAACTCTGCAGCCTTGAGATTGCTAAAACCACAGAAGTGACCATGGCGCTGCAGCAAACATGCTAAAGGAAGCCACAGAATTAGAAAAATAACATCATCCTGTTGTTGATCTAAATAGTTAAAGATACAGAAAATGGGCCAACCATGTTGAAGAAAATGTCCTGTTTATTTCCTCTCTGTCCTCAAATGTCTGTGTTCTGTTCATGTCCGGTCTATCTCCTCCAAGCTGCTGACTGATCTTTTATCTTCTAATTTTAGTCTCATAAATGGATTTTTAAACAGAAATTCTTCACTGTTGGACACAGCAGGTGTTGCTGCATTAAATAAGATCAGGTGAGGTGTATTGTTGGTAGTGGTCGTATCACTGAGCTAAAAGCAGCAGAATGTGTCCACAGGACAGAATATTTTACACCCCAATGAGACGCTGTTGGAGCTGCCCTGCAGTCCTGATCACTGCTGACAGGAGACATTAAATCTACTGACCTGTACCACCCTATAACGGCAAATAAGTCCAAAACTGAGAATAAGTCACAAAAAAACATTTCAAATTTCATTAAAAAATTGTCAAAACATTTGAAAAACACACAGAACAAAAAAATATACAGGAAGTTGTCTGTGTTTTAATATTATTTTTGGTATATTTATATGGTTTCGGAAGAAAGACAGAGTCGAAACGAGTGAGGAGTCCAGTCTTTAAGTTAGGATTTTGTTTTAGAACTTGCAACAAGGAAATTACACGACCGTATTGCGGTGATGATAGGCATAAGACATCAGACATGAGACCACCATATAACCTCTTGAGCATGTGCGCTTTAATCTGTTTTAGTGCTCACTACAAACACAATCATTTATTAGAATAATTTACAAAGAGTGAACTAAATTGTTAAAATTATATATTTTTTAAATTATATTTAAATTGGTGGCAGAACACCAGCTAAGTAGTTAGAGCTGTTACCTCTTCGCAAGAAGATTGCAGGATCGCTTCCCGACCTGGGGTCTTTCTGGGTGAAGTTTACATTTTCTCCCTGTGCTCTTGTGGGTATATGTACTCCGGTTTCCTCCCACAGACCAAAACTTGACGTTAGGTTAATTGGTAACTCTCAAATTGTCACTAGAGTGTGAATGGCTGGTTGTCTCTATGTGACCCTGTGATGGACTTGCAACCTGTCCAGAGTGTTGTAAAGTATGGTTTATGTTCATCTCTCATTTCTGTTAAACTCATTACAGCTTTATAACGTGTTTTATTCAAAGGGACCTCACAAAGGTGCAAACATT
>NC_051432.1:342769-346354 GCF_001649575.2 Kryptolebias marmoratus
TAAAGCTTGTATAAATACTAAATGGTAATGCAGTTCAAACTGTAAAATATAAACAAATGATATTGCTAAAATGAGGTTACGCTTAGCTTATGATAAAATAATCACAAAGAACAGTTGTGTCTGTAGGGTGAAGGAGGCCGAAGACTCCAGGACATCATGACAGGTGCGAGTGAGATTAGGTAGCCGTCCTTTAGGCGGAAAAACAAGCTGCTGCAGCGGTTTGTGTGCAGAAAACCCTGGTCTTGGGCGCGGTTCATAGTATAAAAAGGAGGTGAAAGGGGAATCACCTCAGACACAACTGGGAACTTGTTGCTGTTGCTTCTTGTTGGTGAGTTTTTGTCTCCATTCAGCTGAATATTGGAAAAATGTATGATTGGTAATTAAACCTCTGGTCTGGACTCGTTTTGTGTGTCCGTCTTTCCTGCAACATCCGGGGAATGGTGAGAAACACAAGGTAGTGTGGTGATATTCCTCAGAAGGGAGTAAATGCTGTATACTGTTTCTCAACAGTGTCCCCTGCTTTATTTACAGTGACTGCTGAAAACACCACAACCTGGAAAAAAGAAGCAGGTAAAGAAACTGAATGGATTGATATTTAAATCAAATGGACTCTGCATTTTGGGTGTGTTGCTCCACACCTCTGACAGTAATTATTGGAGCACAGAAAATGTAAAAAGAACTCTTAAGGATGCACAACACCAGTTCTGAAAAAGTTGTAACATTGTGTATATAAAATGTAAAAAACAAAACAACAGAAAGCAATGATTTGCAAATCTCAAACCCATATTTTATTCACAACAGCAACACATCTTGTCTGTGTGTGTGTGTGTGTGTGTGTGTGTGTGTGTGTGGTATTTAACTTAGATTTTATGTAATAAACCAACACAAAGTAGTGCTTAGCTGTGAAGTGAAAAAGAAATGATTCATGATTTTGAAAAGTTTTAATAAATAAAAATCTAAAAACAGTAATGTGTGTTTGTATTCAGCCCCCTTTATGCCAACTCCCTCCAGGGATAATGTCATCTCTGGTTTGGGAACACCTTAGAATCCTCCAGGAGGAGCTGGAGAGTGTTTCTGAGGAGAAGGAGGTCTGGGTTTCGTCCTAGAAATAAATGGGTGGATGGATGATCTTTAAATTTCCTCTTAGTCTGTCTGTATTTTCTTTCCAGAATGCCACTGACTCCAAAGATGCCCTTATCTTCAAGTTTATAAGCTCCATAAAACTCCACTCAGCTTGTTTTGTGGTGATTTATAAATAAGATTTATTTTGTTTATTTCTCTTTATTTTTCAGATAGTGCTCCAGCAGCAATTTATTCATCAATGAGGAGAGCAGCGGATATTGATGAACCAAACACGACAACAGGTACAGCTGCTCTGAAGGGCTTTATATGACTCAGAACTGCTGCCACAGAAATATGAAGATCTGAGCTTCTGAATATGTTATGTTGAGTTCAAAACAATCTAAAAGTTCATCCTCAGGTTCACGTTTTGGGTTTGTTGTAAAGTATGGTTAGTTATGTTGTGTAGGTCAGATATTTGTGTTCTCTTTAGGATGAACTATAGGAATTGGTATCTTCTCAGAGCTTGTAGTATTTTGGACAACTTTAGTGAGTCAGAAGACACTGAAGACACTTTGCTGTGCTGAGAAGCCTTCAAACATTTATTGCAGGTTTTTTTGACTTAACTGCATTCTGACTGCATTTTTATTTCATTTTGAGATAAAATCCTCCAGTCTAACACATGCAACACTTTCCACACCATAAACCAGCTTAAATTTTTTGCTCAGATTTTCTGGAAGGGGAACACACCCTTCTACAGTGACTCCCTGAGTGAACCCTGAGCTGATCACACATTGATGCAATGTGTGAAAGAGTCCAAACAGTTCAAACAGCAGCTCTGTGGTTGTCTAGTTTCCTGTTGTATCACTACAATAATATCTATTGAGTGCTCTATTTTTCAGCAGCAGAGGTGTCAAACTGACAAACTTTATCTTAAAGACTTTGATTCAGACTCCACAGTTTTGATCAGATCCCTGCAATTAATCAGAAATCCAAAAGAGGTTAAAAAATAAAAACAACTGCACTTCTACTCTGTAGCTAAAGGTGTTTCGCTTCTCATCCAAGGAGCTTTCTCAATTCAAAAAGCAGATGGTGTGGAGTTCGAGCTTTCAAAGCGGAGATGTTCTGTAAAATAGATTCACATGCAGATTATACTCATTCTATTCACAATAGAGCCTCATTAGGGTCTTTGTTAACCTGACTCCCAGATGGGCCACTTTGGTCACATGAATGAAGGTGTTGATTAGAGAGAAACTGAATGGGTATCAGGCCTCCATTGTGCTCCATTATGGGTTATTGAAATCTGAGACCTCCTCCTCTGTTTATAGTTGGTTTCTCTCCTTTCGCATAAATGGCTTCTTTCACCTCGCTCTCAATTGGTCTGTCTTCTTGGTCCAAAATTTTACCATTTTGATCCTCAAAAGAGTGTCCCTTATCCTTGAGGTGTAGGTGAATAACAGTTCTGTCCTGAAGAACTGCTCTCCTGTGTTGAGCCATGCGTCTGTGGAGAGGCTGTTTAATTTTTCCAGTATAGAGATCTGATCATTCCTCGCTGCACTGAGCTGCATACAGCCCTGCTTTGGATTTACCATGTCCTGGATGACTGAGAATCTACACCATCATATATTTCATCATAGACAACAGGGGAGACAGGAAACAATCGTGTGTCTGAAGTAAAGTTTTTTTATGGTGCAGAAACTGATCCAGGAGCAGTTTATTCTTCAATGAGGAGGAAAAGTGACGTCGTTTATGGAGAAGTTGGGATCAGGACAAACATCAGGAGAGGTAACTATCATCTGAAGGGAGATTCAGGTCTGGTTCAGTATGCAGAGTCCGCTTTGAGCTCAGGGTTCAATCTGCTCTGCAAAGCCTCAACATCAACACACAATCTCTCCTATTTTGATAACGTTATTTATAAATACAATGATAAAATGTTTTTGAAACTTGCATTAAAATCAGGCCTCAACATTAAATCTCAAAAGGTTTGAAGTTTTCATCTCTGCAGCTTTGAGAAGATGAGAAACCACCAGAAATCCAAGTTTAGGATGAAATAAAACCGACTTTGACGTGGTTAAATTTAAAAATTAAATCAGAATCAGTCGATTCTTTAGCAGAAAAGCCCCAAATCTCAGCTCAGAGCTGTAAACAAACAGATCTGTTTCAGTTTTAGTAAAGACAGCTGAGGCCCTGTAATGTGTTTGCTTTCAAGAGTTGAAGCAGTTTTAATCCTGGAGGTGAAAATCAGATTTAACCCTTTCATGCATAAAAAAGGGTGAAAAAAGGTTTATATATATATATATATATATATATATATATATATATATATATATATATATATATATATGAAAAATGGGCTACTGGAACAAGACGGAGGACGGAGGAAATGGATGAGAGGTGAAAACATGGATCTGTTGGAATGCTACTACTCAAGTAACCCTAGTCAGAGAGGTTACATGCAAAGAATGCTGGAACAATGGTTACTTCGACATCCCCAGTCAACACTGACTGCCAAACAACTAGTAGCTC
>NC_051432.1:349401-350450 GCF_001649575.2 Kryptolebias marmoratus
AAACAAAGACCACCCGCGGAGGGTGAGAAGGGAATTTATATATATATATATATATATACAGATACAGTTATTCCAGTTGTTAAAACATATTTTAGCCACTCAGAAAGCTGCTTATTCTTATTAATATTATTATCATAATTTCTTCCCCCAAAGACATTTGATGTTCAGAAGGATTAAGTTAGAGGGTCTGTAGGACTCAGGATTTAAAGGAAGAAGAAAAACAGGAAGATATTTGAACCTCTATATATCATCATGCAGTCGGTCATAAAAAATTATCTCAGTTTGTCAGAAAACAGGATTTTAGCTCCAACCAGCTGTTAGCTAATAATCTGCGAAACACATCAATGATTTAAACCTGTTGATCTGTTTGTGTCCAGCAGAACCGGAACCACAGGTGGTCTACTCCTTACTGAAGTCAAGTGTGACACGATAGCACTAGGGCACCCAGTGGGACCAGGGAGGTCCAGCTAGATCCTTACCCACACCTCTGAATGGATTTTATTTAATTGTTTGTCCTTGTTTACAGGCTGTACACTTGTTTGTTTGTTTGTTGGATAAAATAAATCAGCTGCAGGAAAAGATGTGAAGAAGATCTGTGACAAAGTTTTGACTACATTTTTTGTTGGACTAGATCAGGGGTGCTCATTACGTCGATCGCGATCTACTGGTCGATCGCGGAGGCAGTACTGGTCGATCGCAGCGTGACGTTAAAAAATTTTTGTCAGCCAATCAAACATCCCGTCACTTGATTGACATACAGGGCAACCATTCAGATGACACCTGAATTTTGACCTTTAGGTCACCGCGCATGCGTAAACGACGGCGTTTGCGCAGCAAAGCTTACAAGCTAGTTCGCAAATTACCTCCGTTTTTAAGCTATTGCTAAAATATATCGTGATCAAAATGAGTGAGAAAGCTGGACCAAGTAAGAAGGCGAAAACATACCACTTTCATACGGAATGGGAGGTGGATTTTTTTTTCACGATGTCTTTTTCGAAGTGTGTTTGCCTCATCTGCAAGTCGGCCATCGCAATACCGAAGAAGGGAAA
>NC_051432.1:351205-352297 GCF_001649575.2 Kryptolebias marmoratus
CTGACATTGAGCTGAAGTCGAGAGCTCATGGACAGTTCTGGAACTTACTCACAGAGGTAAAGTACCCCAACATGAGGAAATGTGCTACCTCCTTGACTGCATTATTCGGCTCCACTTATTTATGTGAGTCAGCCTTTTCCTACATGAAGATCATTAAGTCAAAATACCGTTCCACCATGACTGATGAACATTTGGAAATGTGCTTGAGGCTGGCTGTCAGCAGCTACTGTCCGGACTATGCATCCCTAGCTGATTCAATTCAGTGCAAATCATCAAAGTAAACTCGGGTAACTGCAAAAAATGTAAATAATTTTTTATTATGTGTGTTGTGCAATATTGGCTTATTCAGTTATGCAAGGTACATCAACATACATTGTACTTACAAAGAATCTTTAATAAATTTGAAAATGGTTATATGTTTTGCATTTTTGTATTTAGTAGGTAGATCATTTTGACTTGGTTGTTTTATAAGTAGCTCGCATGCTGAAAAAGTGTGAGCACCCCTGGACTAGATTGATTAAATTACATTAGATGTAATTCAATTCATATTTTATTTATTTATTTAAAACTTTATAAAGCAGATTTATTTATCTGCTTTCAGCTGCATAAAGGCATTAAATCAACAAATCTGCTTTAAAATCTTCTTTGTGTTGACATATCACTGAGAGGCTGTTAGATTTATTTCTGACTGAGTTTAAACTGGACTCCATGGGCTGCTGTGTGTCTCTGCAGTCAGCAGGGAGCAGCACAGGAACTACACTTTTGTTTCTCATTTTAATGTCAAAGATGAAAAACCTCCTCACCAGTCGAAACTCAACCGCCACGACAGGCACCAACCACCTTGCGGCCACAACTCCGATAAGTCGCCTCAACTATGGAGGCACGGAACATGGCCCACTCGGGCTCAATGTCCCCCACCTTCCCCGGAACATGTTCGAAGTTCTCCTGGAGATGGGATTTAAAGCTCCGCCTAACAGGAGACTCTGCCAGACATTCCCAACAGACCCTCACAATACGTTTGGGCCTGCCAGGTCTGACCGGCATCCTCCCCCACCAACGGAGCCAACTCACCACCAGGTAGTGGTCAGTTGA
>NC_051432.1:352398-360084 GCF_001649575.2 Kryptolebias marmoratus
GGTTCAGATCGGGGGGGGCGGGGTGTTCCTCCCAACCACACCCCTCCAGGTCTCACTGTCATTGCCCACGTGAGCGTTGAAATTCCCCAGCAGAACAAGGGAGTCCCCAGGAGGGGCACTCTCCAGTAACCCCTCCAAGGACTCCAAAAAGGGTGGGTAATCTGAACTGCTGTTCGGCGCATAAACGCAAACAACAGTCAGGACCCGTCCCCCGACACGTAGGCGGAGGGAGGCTACCCTCTCGTTCACCGGGGTAAACCCCAACGTACAGGCACAAGTGTTTAAAACCAAGTATGCCCACTCCTGCTCAGCGCCTCTCACCGGGGACAACTCCAGAGTGGAAGAGTGTCCAACCCCTCTCAAGGAGACTGGTTCCAGAGCCAGAACCATGCGTTGAGGTGAGCCCGACAATTTCTAGCCAGAACCTCTCAACTTCTCACACCAGCTCAGGCTCCTTCCCCACCAGAGAGGTAACATTCCAAGTCCCGAGAGCCAGCTTCTGTAGCCGAGGATCAGACCGCCAAGGTCCCCACCTTCGGCCACCACCCATCCCACATTGCACCCGACCCCTTTCGCTTCTCCCATAGGTGGTGAGCCCATGGGAAGGGGGACCCATGTCACTTCTTCGGGCTGTGCCCGGCCGGGCGGTCAGAACTTGTGGATAGAACTAATCCATTGAACCTCTTAGATGAAATAACATTCTGAGAATGCTTTTGTATGCACAAAGAAAATGCACTGGAAATAATTACGTTGCTTGAGCCTAGACTTTCCTCTCCGAATCAAAGACAAAGGCCCGTACCCAGTCCACTCTGAGTTCTGATCACTTTGAGTTTCTTGGCATCTGAAATCTTTCATTGTGACTCTCGTGATTTGTGTTGTGCCAGTGAAACAACTATGTGTAGAATAGACCACAGAGACTGCAGTGCCATTTGTGATCTGAGAAACTTGTACATCAAATTCCCTGATGCTGCTGAGCAAGCCAGCTATTAAGTGAGGTTCTATGAATATGGGCACTTCCCAGGAGTGATAGATGTATGAAGGTCATGTTGCCATGAAGTGTCCATCAACTCCTGATGCTGAGGAGTACAAGAACCATAAAAACTGGTTTTCCATCAATGTTCAAGATGTAGGCACGCCCACTTTGGAGTTTTTAAACATTGTTGCCTGTTGGAAAAGTGCAACTCATGATTCAAGGATTAATTCCTCATTGTGTGCTCAGTTTGACTTCAGACAGCATAGTGGACTGCTACTTGGTGACAGTGGTTATGGTCAGAGAACATATTTATTCACAACATACCTACATCCGAAAATAGCTGAGCAACAAAGATACAACAGAGCTCATATTCCCACAAGAGGGATGGTTGAGAGTATATTTGGAGTATGAAAAAATTGTTTCCACTGTTTACAGAATGCACTTTGTAATGAGCCAAGAAGATGCTGCAGAGTGATTATTGTTACAGCTGTGCTGCACAACTACCTGAAGCAGCATGATTGTCTGGATCCTCTGATCGAAGATCAGGATGATGCAGAGGCAGGGAATAACCAATGAAGACTTGCAGATAGAGCTGCTTTCACATTGCAGTATTTCAGTCAGATAAAGATGGATTTAACCATGGAGTATATTGATTATGGCTTATTTTTGCTTTTATAGAGCTTGTTGTGCACAAAATGTAAACGTTTGCAACAAAATTAAATGAGTAATTCAACCAAGGCTGATCTAAAATGTAGCTTGTGGTGTCAATTCTCACACACTTGCCAAACAAGATACATTTTTATTTTCACAATTTATTTAATCACATTGTTCAGCATAGCTGTCTCATGCATCTCACTTTGAGCAGCTCTCTCTTCCAATTTTATATCTAATTCAACCTATAAATTTATAATTTTCACATCATGCTCTTCTTTCAGATATTTCATTTTCTGCTCATGAAATTGTATAGAAATCCTTGTGTAGTTTCTTCTGGGTAAAGCACAGTTAGAAACACAAACTTGTGTGATCCTTAGACTAAAATGAAAATAAAGACAGACAAAAACAACAGAATATTTGTACAGAAGGAGGCAACTGATTTACTGTGTTTTATATATTTACCATTTGTATCCAGTTCCAATAGATGGCAGCAACGCTCCATATAAAATCAGATATTCACAGTACAAATCCCTGAAGAACAGGACACCATTCCTGTTCTGCATGGACCTCAACCCCCTCAGCCAGATCATTATAAAGAGTGGCTATGGTCATCGGTCACCTCCTATACACAGATGACATCAAGCTGTATGCCAAAACTGAGCAAGACATCGTCTCACTGATTCACCTCACCAGGATATACAGCAAGGACATTGGTATGTCATTCGGACTTGATAAGTGCAGCTGAATGATGTCCAAGAGAGGCAATGTGATCATAACTGAAGTGGTTGAATTACCTGAAGGCAACATTGCAGATGTCCAGGACAGCTACAAGTATCTTGGTATACCACAGACAAATAGCAATCAGAATAAGGCCGCAAGGAAGTCAGCCATAACCAAGTACCTACAGAGAGTAAGGCAGGTCCTGAAGAGCCAGTTGAATGGTAAGAACAAAGTCCAAGCCATCAACACATATACGGTGCCAGTCATTAGATACCCTGCTGGTATAATAACCTGGCCAAAGGAGAAGATAGAAACCACTGACGTCAAGAGATGAAAGCTCCTCACAATGCACAGAGGGTTTCACCCTAACTCCAGCACCCTGAGACTGTATATTAAGGGAAAAGAGGGAGGCAGAAGACTAGTGAGCATCAGCCACTATGCAGGATGAAACAACCAAGATCCTGGAGTACATCAAGAAGAAAGTCCCCAATGATGATCTGTTAAGTGAATGTCTCAGACAGCAGAAACCCAATGTGGAAGAGGAGAAAGAGGAACCATCATGGAAGGACAAGCCCCTGCACAGCATGTACCACCGGCAGATTGAGGAAGTGGCTGATATCAACAAGTCCTACCAGTGGCTAGAAAGGGCTGAAGGACAGCACAGAGGCACTAATCATGGCAGCACAAGGGCAGGCCCTCACCACAAGAGCAATAGAGACTGGGGTCTATCATACCAGACAGGACCCAAGATGCAGGCTGTGTAAAGATAACCCTGAGACAGTCCAGCACATAATAGCAGGATGTAAGATGCAGGTAGGCAAAGCATACATGGAACACCAAAACCAAATGGCTGGAATAGTGTACAGAAACATCTGTACAGAGTATGGACTGGAAGTCCCACAGTCAAAGTGGGAGACTCCACCTAAAGTCGTGGAGAATGGCAGGGCTACGAATGTGGGACTTCCAGATCCAGCCTGACAAACAGGTGTTGACTAACCAACCAGACATTATGGTGAAAGATAAGATACAGAAGAAAGCAGTGGTGATAGATGTAGCAGTCCCAAACAACTGTAACATCAGGAAGAAGGAGCACGGAAAGCTTGAGAAATACCAAGGGCTGAAAGAGGAAATAGAGAAGTTGTGGAAAGTCATGGCCTCAGTGGTACCAGTAGTCAACGGAGCACTCAGTGCTGTGACCCCTAAACTGGAAGAGTGGCTCCAACAGATTCCAAGAACAACCTCAGAGAAAGCTGTCCAGAAGAGCGCAGTCCTAGGAACAGCTAAGATACTGAGCAGAACCCTCAAGCTCCCAGGCCTCTGGTAGAGGACCCGAGCTTGAAGTGAAAGTGGAACTGCCCATGTGGAACAAAGAGGGCGAGATGGACGTTTATATATATAAACATCCATCTCGCCTTATTTGTTGTTATTAAGCAAAATAGAAAAAATAAATAAATATATATATATATATTTATTCTATTTTGCTTCTGTGGTTTGTAGAGATACTGAAGGAAGGAACAGAAAGGCATAAGCTGTGTATGTATGTGTGTGCTCATTTGTCTGTCTGTTAGCAAAATATCTCATGAATCCATGGAAAGATTTCAATAAACTCTCAAAAAGGAATAATTTGTTGTTTTGGTGTTGACCAAATGTTTGCCCCAAAAATTCATCTGTGGATCAGTTTGTCGTGATTGAAAAATAAACTTTTTGCAGTCACCTGCACAAAATGCCTGTCTCTTTTATTGACATGTTACCAAACAGTTCTCACACTTGAATTCTTTTAATTCCACCAATGTTCACCTGAGGAAAAACTGTCAGCTTTTTATTGTTGTTATTAAATGTTTTTTTGCGCACCAAAGTTCTAGTTTTTAGTCTGCATCCTTGGGTCTTTACTTGCCAATAACTCCTGACAATAACTCATAGTTTCTGATTAAATAGTCACTAAGATCTAAGACAACTTTAGTATTCTTCTTTTAATTTTACTGGAAGCAAAAAAAAAGATTGTTGAAGGCAAGTGCATCAAGTGTCTTGTTCCTCACTCGGTTTCCTATGTATGCTTTATGGTGTGAAACCACAGATAACATGCTGATGTGAAACTCTTTTACACCATTCTGAGTGCTTCCTATAACACTTTGTAAATACAACAGAAAAAAGACTGCAAAAGATCAGATCATCCTGGCATACTGCAAGTTTTTTGCACATTTGTACAATGTCATAATGAAATATGTCTTTCAGCAAATCAAACAAACAAAAAAGTAATAAACAGCCACATGTTTGCAATGAGTGAATAATAATAAACAAACAAATTACAAAACACTGGACTTCTATATTGTAGTTGAAGATGTTTTGCTTCCCATCCGGAGAGCTTTCTCAATTAAACAAAATGGAGAGTGTGGAATTTTGAATTTTAAATTGCCTGAGTTGCTCCATTTGAAGTTGATGTTTATATAGACTTCAGAAAATACACAAAGAAGGAACACCACTCAGACCCATCATAAGCAGCATAAACTCATTAACATATACATTTGCAAAACATCTTATTAGTATTTTAGCTCCTTTTGTTGGAAACACACCACATAACACAAAGAACTTCATAGATTTTGCAAACAAAGTTCAACATTTGAAACTAGCTCCAGGAGAAACTCTTGCATCATTTGATCTCACTTTACTTTATATTTATATGTATATGACATGCATATACACCATGTATATACACCATGACATGCTGGTGTAGATTCTCAGTCATCCAGGACATGGTACATCCGAAAAGAGGTTAAAACACAACTAGACTTCTATTCTGTAGCCAAAGACATTTCGCTTCTCATCCAAGTAGTTTTGTTTGCTTGGCTCACAAAAATCCTAATGAGTCTCTATTGTGAGGAGAGTGAGGGTAATCTGTATGTGAATCGAGCTTACATAACATCTTAGCTTTAAAAGCTTGAACTCCAGACTCACTTGCTTGTCGAATTGATACTGTCGGGATCTGGGTTTTTGGTTTTCAGTTTGTTGTCTTTATGTTTCAGTTGGTGTTTATTGTTTATTTTATTCCGTTATCTTGTTAGTTTGGTTTGTGTTCTTTCTGCCTGGGTCTCTTGTGTCTGTGTTTGTTTTAATCGACATCTCCCCAGCTTTGTCATCTGTTTACTTGCCACGCCCATCTCCACCTGTCAGCAATTATTTTCATTCACCTGTTCCCACTTACCTCATTATCCTCTGTGTTTACAACCCGGTCATTTCCTCCACCACTCTGTCAGATCATTGTTTCATTTGTCCTCGTCCCATGTTGCGGTTTAATGTTCTCAGAGTTTTGTTCCGTCCTGTCCCGTGTTTCCTCCGTGCATTTGAATTTAGTTTGTTTTGTTTTGCTGCCTCGTCAGCTTTTGTTTTTGAATTAATAAATTAGTTTTCTTTTAGCTTTCGTTATGAGTCTGCTCTCCGTTACCGTCTCCACCGATCCTAACAGATAAAGCTCCTCAGATGAAGGCAAAATGTTTTCAGCTACAGAATAGAAGTCCAGTTGTTTTTGTTTTTTAACATTTTGGGGGGTTTCCATGATAGTTCACAGAAACACACCTTGGTTTTTTCCCCTTAGAATTTATATGCTTCACAACTCATGTGTGCAGTTTCACTGACATCAGTCAGCCTCTGTGATTACATCTTTCACTTCTTTCTTCACAATCATTGGGTATAGAGGCCTTAATCAAATATTTTTCAGTGGGTCCTTTGATCTGCAGTCAGCCAGCAGATGTCTTAGCTAGAAGTGATGAAGAGTGAAGGGAAATGTTTCCTTAAATGGAAAGAAATGCTTTTGCTGGCGGCAGGTGGTGGCTCTTTAAATGAAGGGCAACCTGTCTGACCAATTTATGTTTACTGTGTCATTAAAAGCTGACAACATAAATAATCCACAGAGAAAAAACAAAAAATTTCCTACAGAATTTTGCACAACCTTAAATTTACTGTATTCATGAGATCCACTGATCTTATTCATTAATTTAAGACTATTTATTCATCTTGGCATTGAAACAAACCTGTATGTTTATATTTGTAGTCAACAGTATTTAAAATATCCCATTACATAAATGGGTTGCCTCTTTACCCCTGCCCGTGAAAGAAGTCTTAACATATTTTTTAAAGCCTTTCGTTCTTACCCTTCACTTTTATGTTGACAGATTTAGAGTTGATGCATCCATATTGATTTTTAGCTTTGCAGTGGAATGTCCCTCTGTCCTCAGAGAGGATGGAATTAAAGCGATAAATGCCATCTTGTCCAGGAAGCAGTGTTTTGTTGTCTTTTTACCAGGTGTAATTAGCTGCAGGATTAGCATCACAGCTGCAGTACAGAGTCACTGAATTGCCCTCCATGATCTCACCAGAAGTATTAATTGACACAAAGCAGGTCTCTGGCCCATCTGGAAAATAGGAAATTTTAAAAATAGAAATGGGAAGAACATTGTGATCTAAATCTTCAAATTATTTGATCAAATGTGAGTGATAGAGCTGCTGATGTGCAAACACTGTCCATGTCAAGAGTGGTGGAGACAACAGAGGTGAACCCAGAATGCAGACTCATGTTTTCACTAAAAGGACTAATTTATTAAATCAAAACAAAAGCTGGCGAGGCAGCAAAACAAAAACATAAACTAAATCCAAAACAAATGCAGACAGGACCAGGACCAGGACCAGGGAACAAGCAGAACAGAAACGCAATGAACCAGCGTAGTAGTGGAGAAAATGACCGGGTTTTAAACACTGAAGATGACGAGGTAAGTGGGCACAGGTGAGTGATACAAATTGTTGACAGGTGGAGATGGGCGTGGCAGACAGGCAAGTGAGTGACTGAGGAGGAGTGAATAGTGACAGGAAACAAAGACACGAACCACAACAACTAAACTAGAGAAGTTGCATTTCCTGCGAAAATGCAGTGTGAATGCTTTTTTTGCTGAATGATTTTGCTGAAAGCGGCCGAAGATATGCTGAACAGCTGAAGTTTAATGAAAACGCAAAAAGTGAAACAGCAGCTAATTTGAAGAAGATTTGCATAAGATAGAAGAACAAAAGCTGAATGAAGCAGAAATTAGTTGAAAAAGCTGAAGTTAGTTGAAAGTAGCTGAAAATGAGAAGAACAAAGCCAAAATTAGCTGAAAGAAGCAGAAACAACAAAAAGAAAAAAGCTGAAAATAGCTTAAAAAAATGTCATCTTAAAGCCCGTAGAGCTGATCCCTGACCCATGAAGTGTCCAGCTGTAAGGTTTGGCCTTCTTACTGTACATGGTTACAGTCATAAAGCCTTCTTTACCATGTGACCTTGATCTTTGACCTTGAAATCTCTAGGGCTGATCCCTG
>NC_051432.1:361060-366588 GCF_001649575.2 Kryptolebias marmoratus
AAAGCTAAATATCTGAAACAGCCGAAATTGCACCAATACCAAAAGTCATAGCGGTCTTGTCATTAATGAGCTGAACGTTTTGATATATGAACGGTTGAAATAGCTGAAAAATTGCGGAACGAGTTAGATGCCGAAAAACGTATGGAATAGTGAATGAAGAATAATAGATAAGAAAGAGAAACAGGAAAACAATGGTGTGAATGCTTAAAAGCATTCACACAACTAAGACAAAGATAACTGAACAAAGACTCAAACAGAAAACATGAAAAAAATAAACTGAAACAGAAAACACAAAACCCAACAGTCCAGCGTAAAACAGGAAACAAATCATACATACTTAAACTTTTTTCCCCAAAATATGTTTTACTCACATTTCACATTTATGAGGATACATTGAGGTGCTGTTTCCCCAAGTTCATTCACAGCTGCGCAGTAATATTCTCCAGAGTCAGAGGCCTGAATTGGCATGAAGGCAAGCTGTGTTTGGTTGTTTTTGTACCACATGAGTGTAGCTGCTGGGTTTGCATCAACAATACAGGACAGAGTCACTCCATTGTCCTTAATAATAACACCAGGGGGTTTTGACAACAGGATAGAAATTCTTGGGGCATCTGGAGAAAATGCAAAAAGCATTTTAAAAAATGTTACAATAAAAGTTTTTTAATTTTCTGTGTGCGTTAGATTATGAGCAAGACGCAAGACTTATTTTTTTGATTTTATATTTTAAGAATGTGCAATGAAGAATTTTAAAATAAACAGTGAAGTAACATTTTGAAGTGAGAGTCATTTATTTCATATTGTGGTTTCTACTCCGTTGGCATTCGTTTTTTTTAAAAATCATACATATTCAAAAGCAGCTAATGATAAAAACAATTTTTTTCATGTAATGCACAGTGAAGTATAGGCCTGTACAACTTTACGATGGTATTTGTCATCATATCTACTGGTTCAGATTGTTCATGATCACAATCTAGTTGGTAATAAGAAAAAATCTGTAAAGATAAGTGAGAAATTGCTTAGAAAATAGGCTCCAATAACAAAAATAGTTATTTGAATAACTCTGTTTTGTTTTTAACTTTTCTTTTGGATCCTCATATTATTAACTAATGAATATGTCATTCAATTCAATTCAATTCAAAAATACTTTAATAATCCCAAAGGGAAATTAAATGTTGTAGCTCATAACTCCAACTCCATATTTGGGATAAGCTCCCTCAACCTATAAAAGGCTCCCAATGGTACACATTGCAAACAACATCTAACAACCCAGTTCAGCTCCTGACCTTCTCATTCAGTTTTGCTACTAAATCCAACAGAATTGTTTTAATGACAGGAAAATAGGTGTGGCTCCTGGGGTTATAACCAGCTTGCTTTAGCAGATGGGAGCTGATCAGTCAGGGATGACTGCTCACTTAGAAAAATGAAAACCTTGATTTCAAGTCTCTGCTACTTTGTGGAAAACACATAGAAAAGGCATTGAGAATTAACCTTGTGCAAAAATGTGAAGTTAGAATTTATTAAGTAGCTTGTTTCTGTACTAAGTTTAGTATGACAACTTGTGCAACAAAACTGATGCCACATTGTACTGGCTCTTTCTTTTTCCTTGGATTATAATGGTGGAGTGGAGAAAGAAATCTGCTGCATGGGCCACAAGCTTGTGCCCTGGGGGAGGACACTTTGGCATCACTTTACAGCAATAACACATCATGGGAAGCAACAATCTACTGGGTATAAGTCTTGTTACTCTTTTGGCATGGAATCAGATGCCAGAAATTGCTTTTGATGTTGGGAGGGATTCTGTATTCCTACTAAATGGCTACTGCCAACCTCAGCTTGCCAGCTAAAATGTTGTCCCCATTTCCTCTACTAGATGTGTGGGGCTCAGGGAACATTCCCAACAGTTAGATTGACAATGCCACACCAGGCATAAGGAGGAACCTTTATTAGCAAATCATGTTTAGGTTAGGTACATAGAACATGTGAACTATGACTCCAGGTCTTACTGAAGTCCTGCAAGTTGTGAGCAGGACATGCAAAACAGCAATTATCAACAACAAGCTTAGCCAATTGCAGGTGGGAATTGTTGCTTTGCATGAAGTTGTCTTCCTCAGGTGTCCTAAGAGAAAATGACTATACATTTTTCTGGCATTGCAAGCAATCCAAAAAGATCAGGGAACATGGAATGGGCTTTGATAGTCTTTCTGGCTTTATTATCCTGCCTTTTGGTGGTACTAGAGATCACTGAAGATACAGTTCCAGACATTACCTGGGCTTCTTAATTTCCAATGGCCCGTCCCTGAACAGCAAGATCAACAAATACATTGGTAAAACTGCTTCAGCCAATGGCAGGCTGTCAAGGAGTCTAGAACAACAACAAGCTCATGATGCACACACACATCCAAGAGTACAGGGCCTGTGTACTGACCACTCTGCTCTATGGCAGCAAATATTGGATCCTAAGATCCGGGCAGGAGCAATGACTCTATTTGTCACACTTGCACTGCCTAAGGCATATCCTGGGAGTCACTTAGCGAGACATGGCCCCTAAAAACATAGTGCTACAGCCTATCAACTTCCCCTCCATCAACATCAGTGCATGCATCTCTGCATATGCTGGCTAGGACATATTTTCCACATGCCAGATGGATGTATATCAAAGGACCTCCTCAACAGAAGTTGGTTGTGGTCAGCTTTGCCTCAAGGACACTTGCAAGCATGATCTCAAGACTACTGACATGGACGTCAGCTTTTGGCAGACACTTACAGTAGACAGACGTGCCTTGGAGCTGGCAGTGACAAAAAAGTCAGTCATTTTTTGAGGAGAGCCTCATGCAGAGAGCTGACAAGAAAGAAGCTGCTTGCAAATCCTGTCCTACACCTGTCAGTAATGTAAGATATTTCTGCTGTGGATTGGTGGAAGAGACTGACATTTCATCATTGGACTCCACAGCCACAGCCGAAAATGTTCCTAGGGCAGACTCATATGGTCCTGATAAATTATAAATTATTATTATTAAAATTTAAAGCTTCTATATATAATTACCTATTAATCATTTATTTTCTTTAGGTCAATAACACAACAGCAATTTCTTTTCAGGATACTATCAAGTTGATTTTTTTATCTAATGTCTTTAAAGGATTCAAGTTTATAACAATAATGTGTTAAATTTCATTTGATGTTACCATGCAACGATTAAAAACAACACTGTAATTTTGAATGCAGAAAGTGGTGGGTTTTTGTTCATCAGTACCTGTGACAGTCAGAGTTGTTCCAGGTAAATCACTCCCCAACTCAAACCAGAAATTTTTGAATTTGAAGCGGTACTCAGCTAAGTCACTGTGTCTCAGGTTATTGATTCTCAGAGTGGAGCCTCCTGCTGTGTCCACAATCTGAACACGGTCTTTATACCAGGAGTTTTTACTAATGTCCTCAGGTTGTATGAAAGCCTGCCATTGAGAAGCTGGACGGAACCAGAACGTTAATGTAGCAGAGGTTTGACTTTTGTATGTGCAAGAAATTTCCACTGAGGAGCCTTTGAAGGCACAGATTCTTCTTTCAGAATAAGTCACTTTGTTGCATACATCACCATAGACACCTGAAACATATAAAATATACAGTACAATTCAGTTTCATTTAGTTTATTTATATTGCACCAATTTACCACAAAAATCCTCTCAGAGAGCTGCACAAAAACATTTGCATACAGTATGTGCTAAAATGCCAATTAGTGAAAGTTATCGGTCTAAAAGCCAGCATATTGTGTTGAATTTTCACACAATCTCCCATCCTGAGCAGCACGTTGGCAACAGTGGAAAGGAATGCTTCCTTTTAACAGGAAGAAACCCCCTTAACAGAACCAGAACCAGGCTCAGGATGAGTGGCCATGTGCCGCCTGGAAGGTTGAGAGACACAGACAAACACAGAAGGATTGGTCCAGGTGTAGTTTTTAAGGGAAGAAAATCACAGGTCAGTGTCAGCAATAATTGCAAGTACAAACATGGGCAGTACAGCACAGTTTGGGTGTTTCACTATAACAGCTTTTACTTTTATTGTGGATAGTGTCTTTTTTGTAAATTACACATATTGTATTACTGCTTAAAAGCACCATCTTGAAAAACTATGAATTAACTCACTCAGTGCAGGAGTGTGAAAAGCCTCATATCCTTCAACAGCACAGGAAATACTTTCTTTAGAGTAAAAGTAGTCAGAAAAATACTTGGAGTGGAATCCTTTTGATTCAAGCATCTTCCCATTTTTGTACCAGTGTTACGACCCTCTCAATGGACTCTGGTCATGGCACTGGGGGAGTAACACATCAAACAAGTGAGCCTCATACAGTTGATGACCATAGACAAGGTATCATTTATTTTACAACTGGAACAGTATAACACGGCGAACACATGAGATCTCACATCACAGTGGAGCTTCAAGCTTCAGGGTCTCCAAGGCCAAAATAACAAACAAAACACCCTTCTAAATATGAAAACCAAAACTCTCTGGCTAGAGGCAAACTCAAAAGTACAAGGGCTAAACTCCCTGCCTGACCACAAAACAGGAGAAAAAGGTTGGAACATAAATGGCAGAGAACCCCTACCAGCTTCCACTGTGAGAAGAGAAAAAACACAAACTTTACTGGTCAGTAATCCAGTAGCAAGTTGCCCCCACAGAACCACTGCACAGTTCCTTCTAAAAATACGCCACACAGACCAGGTTACACCCGATCAAGACCCAGAGGAAAAGGAAAGGGGCCTCCTGCACGTCTGAGGTGAAGCTCTTTGTGGAGCAGCTGACGAGCTGTAACACCCCGCACCTGTGGCAGCCAGGTAAACCTGAAACACATAGGAAAAGGGTAAGAAAACCTGTCTCTCCTGAAGAGAGCTCCCCCTGCTGTAGGTCAGGGACCGTAACACCCTCCCCCATAAAATTCTACATGGGTCAAAACACTACACCAAACAGTGGGCTTAGCACCTCACCCTGGACAGAACATCGCCTATAACATTTTCGGTTCCTTTTTTATGACTGATATCCAAGTTATATTCCTGGGCAAGTAAAGCCCAGCGCATAAGTCGGATGTAGGAAGAATGATGAGGTTCACAACTGCTGTAACATGTCATCTGTGACTTTACACAAAACTCAGTCAGGCAATCTTGCTGTGTTTTCTTCTGCATCTGCAGACCTGAAATTGCAAAAAGAGAAAATTTTGATTTAAAACAAAAATTGTCAACAAAAACAATGAAAAAAAAAACCTAAACAAATGTTGAACCTGAGAAACAAAGTCAAAATTTTAACAAAAAACTTACCTGGAACTTCTGCTTCCGGCATGACCCAGTAAAGACGTTTGCAGACTGCACTCCGACGGAGATAACTCTTAATTTGCCTGCTGTAAGAAAATAAATCCACCTAAGAATCCAGGAAACAATATCATAATGACTTTGACACAAAAGACTACAAGAAGAGAACTGAAGACGGGGAAAAACGAGGAGATGAAGATGACACAAAAGCAGCTAACGCTAGATGCTAGCTTAGC
>NC_051432.1:383391-384200 GCF_001649575.2 Kryptolebias marmoratus
TATTGGTAGAAGGATGTTAGAGATGCAGCTGCCAGGAAAAATACAAAGAAGAGCTATATGGATGCAGTTAGAGAGGACATGGAGGTAGTTAGAGTGAGGACAGAGGACACAGAAGACAGAGTTAGATGGAGGAGGATGACTCGCTGTGGCGACCCCTGAAAAGAGAACAAGAAGAAGAAGAATTTGCTTAAAAGTCAGGTCAGTGCCAAGAAACCAACTAATTTAAATTAACTCCATCAATGCTGCCAAGACAACCAGTCAAATATTTAGCCACAATTATACCAGAAGATTGCTGTCAGCTACAAAATGTGCATGGTGCTACTTGTGAAGAGACATTTAACCAAATATTAGTGGGTGTATTTGTACATAATTGAGACCAATGTAAAAATTTGAGGATTAGAGAAAATCCATAATAAATTACACTGGCCCCGCCAAGCCACCCGGTCCATGCCGGCAACCCCAGGCTGCCCATGAAACAACACATGAGCCAGCACCAGCCAGGGACCCACATTCGAGCCCACCCACCGATCCAGACCAAGTACAACCCGCCAGCCACCCCGCGCCACCACAAGGTGCACTAGGTCCACCCCACCCGCCCGACAACGACCACAGACCAGCCCTAGGCCAGAGGCCAGAGCAGCAGGAAGAAGCAGTAGAGGAAGGAGATTGAGCCTGGCAGCTGAAGGAGGAACAGCTTGTCCTGCTCGCTCTCGTCCTTACTGATAACTGATAACTTTGCCTGTGAATTATTTTTAAAGTCACAATTTTTATAATTATATTTACATTATCGACATCATTACTGGATTACT
>NC_051432.1:388433-393508 GCF_001649575.2 Kryptolebias marmoratus
GCAATACATTAAAGATCTGTTATCGCTGTACCAACCGTCTAGACCCCTCAGATCTTCTGGTTCTGGACTGCTCTGCATCCCCAGAACCAGAACCAAACGAGGAGAAGCAGCTTTCAGTTTCTTTGCACCACAAATTTGGAACAAACTTCCTGAAAACTGTAAAACAGCTGAAACACTGGGTGCCTTTAAATCTCAACTTAAAACCCACCTGTTTAGAGTTGCTTATGGCTAAATTAGGGTTAGAGTGCGGGTTTTTGATGTCTTCGATGTTTTTTTCTTTCTTACTGTTTATTCATTGTCAGGTGCTGTTTTTATTTTGTTTTTTAATTATGTAAAGCACCTTGAAATGCCTTGCTGCTGAAATGTGCTATACAAATAAAATTTGATTGATTGATTGATTGAAGGCCGGACATGCGCGCCAAAGACCGTGCACCCCACCAATCCCACACCACAGACCCAGAGATGCCCAAGCACGCCAGCAGAACACCCCCACCCACACAGCAACCCCCCTACGACAAACGCAACCCCTGGCCGACTGGCCAGCCCCCCGCCAAAGCAGAGCCACACCCCCAATCACCAACTTACACCGCCAGACAGCCAGGCACACACCCCCAGCCAATCCGACCACCAAAGCCTGGCAGCCCCCGGGCCAAAGAGCTGGCCACCGCAACCAGGAGCCATTAACCAAAGACCCAAACAATCCCGGGAGAGCTAGAGCGGCAACATATGTATCATATGTACTGTAAGAAAACATGTTTCCCTGTATACTTTGCTGTCCACAACAATAATTACAAAACAGGACAAGATTGTTTTCTTCCACTTGAATTTTAGGTTTCTTGCAATGCTCTGAAGGGAGCGCCAAGCATCTCTTCTATCGCTGAAGCCACGTAAAATGATTGATTTAGCCACCTCACTTCAAGTGTCTCATTGTGACAGTGAAGCCTAAAACATCATCAGTGACATGTTCCCAGAGATTTGAAACAAGCCCCAACACAATGATCAGAACCAGTCTGCTTCAAAAAAGTGAGACAACCTCAGTGTGTTTGACACTGAGGCTCTGAAGCCTGTCTCACTTTTTTGCCCATCTCTACTGTGCTTGGTGGTATGTATCAACAAATGTACTGCTGCTTTAAAACTCAGCACTTCAGTGAGTACTTCTTATGATGGTACGTCAGTTAGGCATAAATAACACTGATCACTCAGCTCAAACTTACTGAGTGACATGAACCTACAAGCTTTTCCACACTTGGACAATGTAATAGTGGAATGTAATATAATCAAGTAAAACAAGCAAACAAAAAGTGTTAAATTGCCACAAATTTTTGTTGTGAAGGTAAAATGGTTACTGGCTCCCTGTGTAACTGAGGACCACTCCTGTTTTTAGTTGGCTGGAACAATTATATATGTATATAAAGATATAAAATTATGTATTTTTATTTGATTACTAACACCACTTAGCATCATAGGGTATAAATCTGAAATTTATCCTAAAATGAGAATTTTAACTAGAGGATCCCTCAGAAGTAAAAGTGGATGTCCAGTACCTGATGCAGAAAGAACGATGATGAAAACTCCTCTCACAGCAGCTGGTAAACTCATATGTGCTCTGCTCATCTCCCTCTCTGAAGGTAAATGCTGCAGTGCATCAGAATCACTGAGTGAGACCATAAATAGTACTGCTCACTTTGTGCTACTTGAAGACAACTTTTTCTTCTGTCGTCACGATTCTGTCAGACACTTTTTCAGATCTGCCACTTTTTTTCCCTTTTTTCTCAACAAGTCCTGACGGATAAAAACCATTAGTTACACTGGAAATATTAAGTGCTGGACATTATTTACGTTCATTTAAATAAATAAAAACAAACATTTTAAATCACTGTTTCTTTGCAAAATATTGGTCCCTGTAGATTAGAAATTATATTTCAGATTGTTGACACTGATCAAATTTAAAAGGAGAAACTTATTTTTACAACTTTGCTGCTTCATTATTTTTCTTAATACGTGGCTCCAAATATTATCAAAAGTGGAGTTCTTCTTAATATATTATTGTGTAACTGTGAAATGTGGCTTTTTGTCTTGAAGAGAAGGAACATAAAGATAAAGTAGATTATTATTAAAAATAAAATGTAATCACTAGTCTGGCAACTGGATTGCAAAAACATTTTGAGATGTTTTTAAAGAATTTAGGCTACCCAATCCTAAAGAATCACTAAGCGTCTGGTATTGTCACAACAATAACAACAACAACAAAAACCTGGAAAACAAATGCCAAACCTTCATTTACAGCAATAATTGCTTTAAAATTAAACAAAATTTATCAGAAATGATTAGATTTGTTATTAGAAAATTCATGTCTCATCAATGCCTTTGTTTGCCATAAGGGTAATTCATCACAACCAACAAAAAACTGCTATTTTAATAATAACAATAATAAACTGACAACTATGTGTAGCAAAAATGCGTTTTCTCCTCAAATTATTTAGCAGTAATTGAAACAGTTTTTAAAAAAATAAGGATAAATTTTGTAAGGCACAAATGATAAGTCCTTTGTGAAATAGCGTGCAAAAAAGTGTGAATACTAACACTTCATAAAGATAGTTCTCTGGCCTAATGTGTGGGTTGAGATACTAATGTTTGGTAAGCTGAAGTGGAAACAGCAAAGTGTGGAAGTGGGGCAGGGGCCACAGATCTTGCTGTGCGCATACTCCGATGATGATGCTGACTGCTGTACAGAACAGAAACATCCTCTGCTGCATTGTAACTTCTCAGTCTGTGAGCGGCAGAACACACATTGTAAAGATCAGGTCTTACTTTTACCAGCGCACAACTTTAACATCACCAATATTAGGTTGTCTTGAAGAACAAGGAGAGTGAGAACTCAGAAACAAGAACATGTAACAAGCAACAAGGCTGACCAAAGTACAATAAAGCTTACAAGCACAGGAAAAAGTATAAAAATACATAAATCTACAGAAATAAAAATAATAAGAAACAATTCAAACAAATAAATAAGGTCAAACTCATCTCACACTGGGTCAAAGGCCAGGGAGTAAATGAGACTTCAAATCAGCAAGAGCGGTTCCTAACATGCAGTGGAAAACTGTTCCAGAGTTTTGGAACTGCAGCAGAAAAAGCTCCATCAGCTCTAAACTGAATCTCATCCTTGGAACTATTAAAACCATCTGATGTTCTGACCTCAGAGAGAGCAGAGGTACATGTGGCTTCACCAGTTCAGAGCGATAAGACTGAGCACAACTGTTAGAAGACTTAATAACGTACAAAGGAACTTTAAAATGAATTCGGAAGTAAACTGGGGAAATGTGTTGTCTTTTTCCTGGACCTGTTAAAAATCGAGCTGCAGCATTTTGAACTGAAAACAAGCAACAGAAGCAGGAGTAAATCCAAATAGAAGAAAACTGCAGTAATCAAGTCGAGATGTTATAAAACCATTACATATTACTGTCTAAAGAGTTCTTTTAGACAAGATGTGCTTCATTTTAGAAGGTTGCCTCAGCTACAACAAGCAGCATTTCAGCAGTTCCTTCTAGGTGATGGAGCTCCTCATCTTATCTCTAAGGCTGAGCCCGGCCACCCTACGAAGGAAGCTCATTTCAACCATTTTTATCCAGGACCTTGTTCTCTTGGTCAGGATCCAAACCCCATGACCATAGGTGAGGGTATAGATGAATCATCGAGAGTTTTGCCTTTCGACTAAACTCTTTCAAAAAAGGTTAAAAAACAAAAACAACTGGACTTCTGTTCTGTAGTTGAAGACGTTTCGCTTCTCATCCGAGGAGCTTTCTCAATTCAGAAATAGAGAGTGTGGAGTTGAGCTTTTAAAGCTGAGATGTGATGTAAGCTGAATTGCTTGCAAATTGTTCTCACTCTCCTAACAATAGAGGCTCGTTAGGGTCCTTGTTTGTCTGACTCACTAATGGGCCCCTCTGGTCACATGAGTACAGGTGTTGATTGGAGTGAAACTGACTGAGTATCAGGCCTAAAGCTCCATTATATGTTTTTGAAAGCTGAAATCTGAGACCTCCTCCTCTGTTTAATATTGGTTTCTCTCTTTTGACATAGATGGCTTCTTTTACCCCTGTGACAGCTTTTCCTGCTGTCACACACACTAGAGAGAAGGCTGAATGGTAACTATTTTATTCTTTTTGTTTTTCATTATTAAAATGAGTTTATATATTAATGATTGGGTAGTTTTAGATTTTCATTTTCAATTAAAATTGTTTTTAGCCTGACTCTTTAGTTAACTATTTGCAGTGCACACATTTAGTTAACTTTATTTGTCAGTTAGCTATAATTTGTTTAATATGCAACAGATTAACTTTTTTTTGGTTTGAGTTACCAGTTTCCTTTGGAGTTGCTGCTGGGGTGCCACAAAGAAGAATCCCAGCTGCTTTTCTTCTTTTTATATGGCATAATTTTCTCAGCGGGCCATACCATTCATTTGTAAAGGGAGGGGAAATGTATTTATTACTTGTTTAGTTTTCTTCTGTTATGGGTCACTAGTTCTGTGTAGTATTTGTTTTATTTAAGTTGTTAGTATTTCTGACCAGTATTACGTTTTTTTATGTTAGTTTGTTAGTAATTTAACCCCTTCTGTGTCAGCAGTGGTCTGATCAGCCACTATTTAAGTTTCCCTCATGTCTTGTTTAGGAGGTCAGTTTTTGTGCTTGAGCTGTGTGGGTTGCTGCTTGGGTTGAGGTCTGTTGCGTTCACTTTTGTGTTGGGCCCAATTTAGTATTTTGAAACATTTTTTTCTCCTGACTTTTTGTAATAAATCAAGAACTTTTTTGAACTTATTCAGTGTTTCTCTGGCTGGTCTGTGCAAATTCCTGACAACCCCCCTCTCAAACCATCTGTCTTCTCGGTCCAAAATACGAACATTTTGGTCCTCAAAGGAGTGTCCCTTATCCTTGAGTTGTAGGTGAACCGCTGAGTCCTGTCCAGAAGAGGTGGCTCTCCTGTGTTGAGCCATGCGTCTGTGGAGAGGTTGTTTGGTCTCTCCAATATAAAGGTCTGAACATTCTTCGCTGCACTGAACTGCATACACAACTCCGCTC
>NC_051432.1:394233-398331 GCF_001649575.2 Kryptolebias marmoratus
GCCAGATGTTTCGCTATGTTATATGTCACTGAGTTCATGCTGCTGACGATAGGTCTGAGAGGTGTTCCTTCCTTATGTATTTTGGGGAGACCATACAGGCAGGGAGTGGCTTCCTCCGGGTATAACCTGTAGTACAAAGATCGATTGATAGTTTTGTCCTTCTCCAGTTTCTGCAGGTAATCCGTGACCTTCTTTTTGTAAGAGCTGGTTGGGTCCCTCTTTAAGGTCTCATAGTTGGTGCTGTCACTCAGTAATGTTGATATTTTTTCCTGGTACTCAGAAGTGTTAAGGATTACTGTACATCTTCCTTTGTCAGCTGGTAAAATGGTGATGTTCTGGTCCCGGCTGAGTGGAGAGGAGGAGGTGGCTTGGCACTGGAGAGGGTTGCGGTTATTTTTAGTCTGAGTTCCTCTGCCTCCGTTTCCATTAAGTTGTTCCTAATAGCAGATTCAGTGACAATGATGAGTTCCACAACAGGTATTTCTTGTGGGGAGATGGCAAAATTAAGTCCTTTCGCCAGCACGTCCTTCTCCAGCTATGTCAGGGTCCTGTGTGACAAATCTCTAACCCACTGGTCCTGAATGTTAGAGTTAGTGACATCCACCTGATCTCGCCTGGTGGTTTGCGATGAGAGAACGGCTCTCTGTTGCAGTCTAGAGAACTTACCTTGTTGGCGTTCCTTGCTCTTCTGATTCTGTGAAAGTTGGGCCTTTTCAACAAAAATAGAAACTTCTTCTATCAAGGGCAGAGGAAGAAGAGTACGCAGCTTCTGGTGGGTCTGACCAATTTTGTGTGAGAGAGCTTCAATGGTGAAGTGGATCTGTCTAATTCTTTCACTAAGTAGCTTGTGTTGGGCTTTTTGGAGTATTTCTTGTGCTCTATGTCCTTTGATTGTTGAGTTGAGTTTTATACTGCTAGGGATGAGTCTTTCCTGTCTGCATCTCAAACTGAAACAAAGATGGTTCCTGTAGTCAGCAAGCTTCCTTGACAGCTTCAGTTCAGATCAAAGCAACGCCTACAATGCTGCAGATGAGATTCCAATCTGTTGATCCATCTCTCGCTCCATCCTACCATCATTCATGAACAAGACTTGAACTCCTCCACGAGGCAGAGACTCAACCCCGACCTGGATGGAGCATTCCATCTGTTTCCAATTGAGAACCATGGCCTCGGATTTAGAGGAGCTGACTCTCATCATCCCAGCCACTTCACACTCGGCTGCAAACCGTCCTAGTGCATGTTGAAGGTCATGGCACGAAGACACCAACAGAACCAGATTATCCGCAAAAAAAAAAAAAAAAATGAGCCTCTGAGGTTCCCAAACCAGACACACTCCTCTCCATGATAGCACCATGAGATCCTGTCCATGGACACTACAAACAGGATATATATACATACACATATATATATATAAAACCAGTAAAATTATGGAAAAATGTCAAATTCCGTGCTAAATTAAATACCAGGGAATCCAAATTTGTTTCAAGACAAGATTTTCAATATAGTAAGAGTTGGAGTCTGTCTGATATGTGAGGGCAGTTTGTTCCAAAGTTTAGGAACTACAACTTTAAAGACCCAATCATCTCTGTGGATCAGACCTTGAGACAAATGAAAGGAAATGTTCATTAGATCTAAGAAATCTGGAGGACACATATGGCTCTACTGTCTTATAGGTCAGCAGTAACATTTTCAAAGCAGTCCTAAAACAAACAGGATGCTGACGTTTTGGCATTTGGCAGCCAGTAGGCCGAAGAGAAAAACAAAAGTTGGATTACTTGTCATGATTATCTGTCTTGGTTATGTCTTTTGGTTTTCTGTTCCCTTGTCACTATCCACCTCCCCAGTACTTTTCCTGTCATGTCTGCCACGCCCATCTCCACCTGTTAGTAATCATTCTCACTCACCTGTGCCCATTTACCTCATTATCCTCTGTCTTTAAGAACCGATCATTTTCCATCACTCGTCACTAGATCATTCCGCTTTGTCTACTTGTTTCTCGTTCCTCCTTGTCATGCCTTCGCTTCTTGTTTTTTGATTTTGTTATTGTTAGTTTTGCTGCCACGTCAGCCCTTTTGTTTTGTCTGTTTATCTTAGGTAATAAATTAATTTCCTTTTTACGATGAGTCTGCGGTCTGGGTTCACCTCCGTCTTCCCACCATCTGACATTATTGTTATTTTTCTTTACTTAAGTATCTATACTTAAATATAGTGTTTTTGTTTTGTTTTATTTTTGCTTTACTTGAAAGGGGAAAGTTTGTAATTTATGATGGATGCTAAATCTTCCATATTGTTAAAATGTTAAAACAAAGTCTCATTATTTCACTATCTGTAAATTGAAATTATTTGCTTTTGGCTGTGAGAGTCATTGAAGTGTTTTTAAAATGAAATGAGTCAGATTTCATTTGATGCTATCACAGAAAGGAGTATACACTGTACCCTGTGGAGAAACAAAGAGATTTAAACATTGCACTATTGGTACAACAGCAATATGGGTGTTTAGCACCCCCCCACCCCCACCCCAAAAAAAAACAACCTACGAGCTACAAAAATTACATTCACATTTCTAAAGACCCTAATTGCAGATCTACCACTGCGTTCATGAAATAGTTTGGACTTTTTGAAGTCGAGTTTTATGAAAATGTTATCAACATTCATTTTTAAACCTCCACACAGTTTTCAGGTTTGCATCTCAAACTTACATAAAAGTCATTCATTATTTACATTCAAATATGGTTCAGTCTGCAGTTTATTACCAAGAATGATTCATGTCAAACACACACGGCAAAACAGGATGTGTGAAATGTACTCAAGAACAGTAAATATTTGATGGCGTTTTTTGCCTTTTGGCAGTTTGTGCTTATCACATTACATTTTTCAACACAAGTTTCTCATGCAACATTATAGTCAACAAACTAAGGAGAGTTTTTAATATATGTAACCATAAACCTCTTTGTCAATAATTGTCTAAAGAAGAGTCACACAGTATAAAATTTTTAAAAGTGTTTCACATGATCTGCTATGAAATATCTGTGACTCATTTTAAGATGGCAGCAATCCACCTTGGTCCCTGATCATTTGTTTGCTGGACTTCCCAGTAAGAACTGGTACAACTGGTGAAATATGAATTGTTCACAACCTTTCCACAGAACCCCACTTCAGAAAAATCAAACTATTTATTTAATGTTTGTTTGGACTGATATGTGATTCCTGTATTATATCCACTATGTAATTAACAAAAACAAGCAACAATAGACAGCAGCTACTGTGGCTGAAGTTATTTTGGACTCTAAGCTTTTGTCTACAGGGTTCATTTATGTCAGTTAAATCTTTTGTCAAGGGGCCACCAAACACTGGGCAAATTTTAGGATAAAATTATAAATGAACAAAACGTGTTTTTTTTTTTATGCCACATACCCATAACCTCCACTCCACTATAAGTCAATTTTATTTAAATAACCAACAACTGTGCAGATTTTAATGAAAAAATATGTACAACACTATCAGATTTTGTTAGAAGAGGATTTGGACCCAGAATGCAGACTGGCACAAGAAGCTCAAAAGTAAAACTGGTTTACTAAGAAAAATGAACAAAACAAAAAGCTGTGGTGGCAGCAAACAAACACTAATAGCGGAGATCACAGGAAACACAATAAGGAAAACCAGGCAGGGCACTTCTGCAACAATGAACCAGTGAGTAATGGAAGCTAAAGAACAGGTTATATGGACTGAGGGTGATGAGGAAGTGGACACAGGTGACTGAAGATTGGTCATCCCAAAGGACCCTTGGGTCTTAAACTCAAACTACAAAGTCTGAGTGACTCCCACACCCTACCCACCGTAACCACATGTTTCAGAAATGTAATTATTAAAACTTTAGCAAGCTTTCACCCTGGACATGTCTGTATTTATATTGAGATAAGTTTCTTAACGAGACCATGTGTCATGACTCGGGAGGTACTGTCCAGAAGAGCGAAACCAAGACCAAACACGGAGACGGAAGTAAAGGTAAGTGAATTTATTTACAGGGTGAGACTATATACAGTGGGCGGTGTCCGGAGTGGTCTGCAAGAGAAGGAGAGCCAGGTGAGTCTCGGGTAC